>NW_027526349.1:167500-208367 GCF_048455015.1 Haemaphysalis longicornis
GATTGATTGATTGATTGATTGATTGATTGATTGACTGATTGATTGATTGATTGATTGATTGATCCACGAAATGCAAGGCGCGGACCTGCGATCGCGAAGAACCGCCTTTAATTTTTTCTATAAAGACGCTTCTATTGTCCGCCGCCAACGCGCCGTTGCAACGAAAACCAGGGACGGGACGAACGCGACATATGAGATTTAGCTGTTGTGTGGCTAGCGGCTAAAGAGAACGCGAGAAAAGAACTACGGAAGTGGAAAAACAAATCATGAGTCGTACTACCCTGTCAATGTGGGTGACGAGCGAAGCACACAACATGTCTCAGAATTTAGGGGAAATGTGTGAGCAAATTTCATTTACTCTGAGCGTTGACGGCAGTCATTTCTAAGAAAGTTGCGCACCTTTATTTTGATTCTGCTATTCTTAAAAAAGGCGCCTATACACTCAAAATGCATACGTGATGAGATGCAGAAGATTAAAGTATACGTCATGTTCCGATCTTGCAAACGGTGCCTATTATTAACTAATCCATCCAGGATGCATATTTAAGTGATGAGGCGTATAAGTTCATCGTCTTTGGTGGTTACCACCTGCTAAAAACGCGCACACCGAAACGATATGGTATTTTAACGCCTCGTGCTTCAAAGACAAGTGTATAGCTTCGGAAGTTTTTGTTTGCGGAGATTAAAAATACGCGGTACCCCAGTCATCTAAGCTTCGCTTAAAACAGGCAACACGAGCGCTCTTGTTTTGTGTTCCTTGACTCTTGTCCTCGGAGTTCGCCAAGTTTTGGTGTACGTGAAGCTAAACAGAGAGATAGAGGGAGAGGGAGCAATAAATAAATTGAGCTGATGATATTGCATCAAGCTGGTGATGCAGAAACATTAGGACATTTTCAAACTTCGTCTGCTATCCGCTCCACCCACTGACGCTATATATAGGCCGCCAAAATGCTGCTCGTTTCCAAAAGGTGTGAACTATAAGGAAGATACCAGAAGAACACAAGTACAGGCACAGTCCTTGTTTTCTACGCCTGTCCTTTAGTTCTTCTCTCTGTGTTGTGTCTTCCTTGGCGCAGTTTACACATTCTGGAAATATGCACCAACTCTCCCAACAAGTCCATCACTCGTTTGTCGTCACCGGCGAAGTTCGCTGAATTCTTTCTCGATACTCGCAACAGCGTCTGCTGCAGCGTAAAAATTCACGCATCTTCACGAAGTGAATCGTTACGAGAGGGCGAAGCACTGGGCATCGTTCTTACCGTAAATCACCCGTGAGAGTGCTTGCTGCTGCTAAAACGATTTCCAATCCAATTCAAACAAATCTATCCAATCCATTTCAATACAATCTAATGCTCCTCGCGCATGTGCAGCACACGTCTCTCTCTCTCTCTCTCTCTCTCTCTCTCTCTCTCTCTCTCTCTCTCTCTCTCTCTCTCTCTCTCTCTTTTGTGAACATTTTATTTTGTCCTCGTTAACCTTTTGTGAACCTTTTGTGAACGCCGTTTCGATTGGCACGGTGCTGTGCCGTGAGCACGGACGCCGGACGCCGGACGGACAAGCCTCGGCCTTAAGGTGCTTCGCCCCTAATAAAGCACGGCGAGGTCTCCCTACGAGAAGTTGTGTGTACAGGTACAGCTGTGCCCTTGATGAGCAATGCGCCTTGTCAGGTCTGCACGATACGAGGCTGCTCAGACATGCATGCGTGAGCGAGACACTCCTCTCACCGCCTTTGCGGATTCTTCGTCAGCGAAGCGTTCCCGTCAAAGAAGACGGCTCTCGTCCTACCAAGTCTTAGAGAGAGAGAGAGAGGGAGGGGGTTGCGAAGAGGCAAAGCGCCGTGGCCCATTGTAGATAGAGCGCGCTCGTCTCGAACCTTTTGAAGAGGTGCGTGAAAGTGCCGGGCGCAGTGCCTTTTGCAAGCGCGCATCCTTGATCGAAAGGTCGTGCCACGGTGTCTCTGCAAGAGTTCGTAGCTGCAACGCGTTCGTCTAGCGCAAGATGGCGTGAAAACGAGTATTAATGCGTAGCATTCTCTGCCGAGTACCCCACAGCCAGGAGCCCTGCATTTCCACAAAAATGAAGATTCCGAGAAAGTTCCAAATGAAATCGTTAGAATAACGTAAAGGGAGATAATTGGTCGAACGAAATTTTGAGAGACTAAAAAATAACAAAAGTATAAAAAAATTACGGAAACTGTCAAAACGTATACCACATGGCATTTCTACAATAACGTAGATTTCGCGAAAGTTTCATCTATAATCGTTATAATTGCGTAAATGGAGATAATTCGTCGAACGAAATTTTGAAAAACTAAAAAAAATAAGAAAAATATAAAATAATTACGGGAAATGGCGAACTGGGTAACGCCCTGCATTTCCACAATAATGCAGATTTCGTGAAAGTTCCAAATGCAATCGTTATATAGCGTAAATGGAGATAATTGGTCTGACGGGATTTAGAAAAACAAATGGCTGGAAAAAACTCACACTCAAGACAGGCGGCATAAGAATGCTACGCATTAGTAGATGATTCTCTGAATTTCTGCACAATTTTATAGGGGTCGGTAGCGCCACCATTTTAGGCGTTTTTAAGCGAAGCTTACACGGTTATGGTTCCATGTCGGTTTCGTGTCCGAGAACGTAAACTCAGTCCCGAGGTTGAACGTGTATTTGAAGCGCGTGGTGCTCCCTAGGTCGAGGCGCCGGAAATGGAAGTACCCAGTGCGTGTACTACAAGCACGCGGTCACAACCAAAGCCTCACGCCGTTCAAAACATTGAGTTGGACCACAAGCTTATACGTCTCATCGCTTGGGTATGCAAATAACAGGCACCATTTTCAAAACCAAAACACGGCTTCGACCTTGACCCTATACGTCTCACCACTTGGATATGCATTTTGTATAAGCCTTTTCATCCGTAATCTTTAATAGGATGCAGGACATGTTCTGGTCTGGGTCGCGCATGCGCGGTTACATCTTCCTGTGGACTGCGCCCGTTATAGTGCCGCTAGCACAGCACACGGATAAAATCGCAGCTCCCAGGACGAATAATTAAGTTATACTCGTGCCACACGTACACGAAAAATCACATTATGTGATTAAGGCCTTAAGATAGCGAATGACATTGTCTGGGCGGGCCGTGGTATACACGCGAAAACGCAAAGGCTTTAAATGTGTTAGGCATGATAGTGATAATCACCAAAAAGAGAGATGCACTTCTATTTTAGAAGTTTTTAACGTAGACAAAAATGTCTTACAATGGTTTAAAATATTTTCTTTTCTTTTTTTTTTTGGGGGGGGGGAGAAAACGCTAGTGTTTTCTAAAAAAATGGTGTGAGCAGTTTCTAGAAGTGGCTTCAGCAGCTGCCGTCGCCTGCCAGCGGTAGCCAAATCCGAGAAATTCAAAACGACGAGTAACACGATGCCTTTTGCCGCTGTTCTAGTGAACTTCGTCTTCTTGAGAACTTCGCCACCAAGAGTGCACAAAAAATCGCCCTCTTTCAAAGTTCAGCTACGTTTCCGCATCAAAACTTTGGTGCTGAGGGTTTCGTTAGTCCCATTTGGTGCTCATTGCGTTCGAGAGTAAGCAGACTTAATGCATTCGTGAGGGCGAATGAGTTTTGTGGAACCCCCTTTACCAAAAATGACGTTAGTGCGAATGTCATTAGATTTTTGCGTGTAGCAGCGAATTAATGGAATTAGAACCTAAGGCATTAAGCACTTAATGACATTTTTTGTGTACGTGTGGCACAGGTATAAAAAGGTCTATATAAAAGATTCCTTATTGATAGGCACCATTTTCAGGATTGGTCGAGCCAAAAAATAAGTGTGTGCGTGTGTGCGTTTTTTTTTCTTGAAGATTACCTTCGTCAACGCGCAAGAGGAACAATATTTGCTCACTCCTTTTCAACTAAACTCTGTGTCACTTCTATGCCGTGTGCTAAATAAAAAAAAAAAATCACGCATCTCCACGAAGGGAATCGTGACGAGTGGGCGAAGCACTGGGGATCGTTCTTACCGTAAATCATCCGTGAGAGTGCTTACAGCTGCGAAAACGATTTCCAATCCAATCCAATGCAAAACAATTCAATCCAATTCCAATTTAATTCATTTCAATCCAAATCCACTGCTCCTCGCGCATGCGCAGCACGGCTCTCCAGGAGCACTCTCTTTGTTTCGTTCTTGTTAACTTTTTGTGAACCTTTTGTGAACCAGATGTTTCGATTTACACGGCATCTCTCTCTCTCCCTCTATCTCTAACCTTTTGTGAACCTTTTATTTTGTTCTTGTTAACCTTTTGTGAACCTTTTGTTCACAGATGTTTTGATTTACACGGTGCTGTGCCGTGAGCACGGACGCCGGACGCCGGACAAGCCTCGGCCTTAAGGTGCTTCGCCCCTAAAAGCTTCGCTGGTCATCCACCTTCACAGAGTGGAAGGAATTATTCATTCCTTTTTATTTCTTTCCTAGCGCGCGCAGCGCGCCTCAAAGAGGTCGTCTTCCACGACTGTCGCCTTCAAAAGAATGGCCCCCGCGCGCGCCTTTTTCGTTTTTTTGTCGCGCGGCGAATGTTTGCTCGGATTCACGCACGCGAATAACTCACGCGATACGGCTCGCGAGTCGATTTTTGTTTTGTTACCGCCAACTATTCAGGTCTCGTTAACCGTGTAGTGTTCTCCTTGGATGAGTGGTTTGTTTGACGTTTTCTGTATAGCGCATCGTTGCGTGTAACGAGCCGAACGTGCGTCATAAAAGCTTGCGCCACAAAATCGTGAACAGCTGGAACTGGCTTGAAGAGTTTGGGATTTGTTTGGGATCCTTCCTTTCGCAATCTCATTAACACACTGGAAATGGTTAGAAACAATTCTGCGCGTTTCATTTTCTCCAACTTTAACCGAACCGCCAGCGTAACAACAATGAAATCTACCCTTAACCTTCAATCCCTGGCAGTTATTCGACGTAAAATTTTCCGACTTTCTTTGTTCCACGAAATATTTCATCACCAACACCTGCACGATGAACTCATTTTGCCTCCATTGTACGTTTCTTCTCGCATTGACCATGCTCACAAGGTCGGCATAGCATCGAGCCGAACGAACGCATTTTCCCGGTCGTTTATTCCTCGGACATCATTAGAATGGAATCGCCTTCCTCTAACCAATAGCAACCATTGTTAACCATACGCTTTTCAAAAACACCATAGTCAACATTGCATAAACTATTCCTTGTTGTGTGCAGTTTAGTTTGCTGGCTGCATTTTTTTTTCTTTTCTTCTGCCTAATTTTGTGCAAGGATGTATGTTTTTTTCGTGTATTACCTTTGCTGCTTTGTTATGTTGTTGTACTCATGATTGTAATCACTCCCCTGTATAATCCCATTGGCCCTGAGGGTATTACTAAAAAAATAAATAAATAAATAAATAAATAAATAGGCCATGAAGAAAGATACAAGTTTGTTTCATTAAAAAGGCTGCTTTTTCCTGGCAACAATGGTATTAATTTTATCACTAACTGCAAACAAATAACGGAGATATCAAAGAAAACATGTGAAGGAGTGGCGACTCTCAGGTCACTTTCCGGCAACTTTTTATGACGTCACAGAATCTTGTTTGTGCGGCTGGCTGCCACCGAACTAACTAATCGCTGAGACACATGGCTGGATGATTGTGAACTGGGACCTCTAGTTCCGCTTTAACGCGCCCCTTGAATGCTAACGCGAAGTTAACACACCGATAAACACTTTTTTAGTGCAGGCCCATATGACGTCGCTACCGCCCATAACTCGCCTCTGCAGCGCGAAATCTGGAAGTTTGTCAACACTTCCGGCGCTTTTTTTTTTCCCCTAAAAAAAAGCACCTTTCGTCCCTGAAATGGAGCTGAGTGAGGTACTGAAGCCTATGGTTCATTCAAATTAAATAAATTTACGTTCTATTAGGAGCGAAGACTCTTAGGGGCTGGCGCTGTTGGCGTCTCCTGTCGTCGTCGTCGTAATCGTCGTCTCACGTAGTCACGGCACTAAAACACCGGGAAACTCGTTTGCGCCTCGCGCTAGACCGTAAGGCGTGCTAAAAAACAACGGGACACTCGCTCGTTTACGCCTCGCGCCAAAGAGATTTTGCAGCAAAGCTGTATACCTCCACCCCCCCCCCCCCCCCTAATGGTTTCATCTCCGTTGGCAAAAACGCCAAGGCGCAAAGAATACACTTATACACGCATGTTTCGCCCCTCCCCATGTGTCACCTTAGTGGAGATGGCCCGGGATTTTCTTTGTCTTCATGGCCCCCTTTAAGTGCGCTATTGCAAGCCCGCTATAATGAGTTTGTATACAGTAAAGCCCCATTATAACGAAATCGCTTTATTCGAAATATTGCTTTACTAGAAGTGATTCATGGTCCCCTTTGCAGAGCATTGAGAAGAAATAATCTCCGCTTTCAACTATGCATCACGTTCTACGAAACCAGCTTCCTCCACCGAAGACCTGTTTAACTAGAGGGAGAGAGATGGAGAAAGAGAGAGAGAGAGAGAGAGAGAGAGAGAGAATATATTTTGGCACGAGGACCCTCAGTGTTGGCGGTAATTGTTGCATGTTAACGGAGGTGCACCCTGAAAGGTTTCGCGCCAGGTTTAAATGCTGTTGGCTCGTAATCTGCAGGAGGATCAAGCGGGATTTGGACCCGTCCTTTAATCATCTGGCGTACGACACTTCTTTCCCCACTATTCGTTATGAGGCAGACATTGTTTGACGCTGAGAGTACAATTTGTTCGATTATATGTACTACACCTACGCAATGCCGTCGACCCCTATTCCGAAGCTTTATTACTGAAGCCGCTGCACACTTACATACTGATGTCATTTATGAAATGCTTCAGTATTTCTATGCGGACTCAATAAAGAAAGCTGACTGCGCTGCTGTGACGCCTGATGTGCCACACTTTAGCTGCGTAAGAAAAGGCTAGCTGTTAATGAAAGTCCCTAGGGCATTCATATGTTCGTATAATACCGCTTATATTGCCCTTAACAATTTTTCCCAGCAATGCATCTGCATAAAGCAGTGTAAAGTAGTACCGCTCTATAGCGGCACATGGGGACCTATGAAAGGGTCTTACGGAAAATATCCTGGGGCCTTCGTACTTTCATACCAGATTTCTTATACTCTGAGGAAAACTTTACCACCCCTTTCTAAAGAAAGTTGAGAGAAGCGAGAAATCTTTCTCACGTAAAAACAACGCCAAAAGCGCGTCAAAACCTTCGCTGAAAGTGAGCCCAATCGATCGCCAAACCTTCAAAGACCCAAACTGCAAACGAAGAACGAACCGGTGCGACTATATTTCGCGCAGTAAGTAAACGCATATTCCAATTAACGATCTAAATGTGTACCCGAAGCGTGGTTCACGAGATAAAGGTATACTATTAGATGCGAAGCATCTCTTGCTCGGGGGGATATGTCCCGCGTCCGTGCCCCGTCCGCAGCGCCTCTGATGCTGATTGTGGCAGGATGCCCCTAGGGATTGGCCAACCAAGGAATCCATCACGAGATAGCTTCGCGTTCAACCACCGTCGTCATCTTCCCGTAGGGGAACCGCTGAAGAAGAAGAAGGAGAAGACAAAGCTCTTAAATTCTTATGGAAACCTGAATGGTGCCCTTCACGCAACTTAGAGGTGGTTATTACAGCCTTACGTTGTCGAGTACCCAAGTTAAATAGGTATTTGCACAGGTCTCGTCTGGCGCCAACAGCTCTACTTTTGACATGCCGACGTTTTTCCCGACTGAGACGTCAGTCCCTGGAGGTGCCGCTTTACAGTTTGGGGATACCCCTAACAGTGCCGGCTATATTATCGTTCGGGGCATCCGAAACGGGGTCCTGCCGCCGGGATGTATGCTCTGCCCTCCTGCGCTACATTGAAAATTCAAAACGATTCTCTTTGTGATTGCGATTGCATGGTCACCCTCGCTTTGATTTTTCAGGATTTTTTTTTTCCTTTTTTCTCAAAACATTTTTCCAACCGGTCTAAATTATCTTTCCTAAACGTATCGTGATTATATAAGAATTCCATTCATTTTAACCATCCTCTGTTGATTGGCCGATCCCCTGATTGGGTATGGGCCATACCTAAAGGCGCAACAACAACAACAACAACAGCTGCGAAGAGGAGGGCGTGTACGTTGCTCCCAGCCGGTGCACCAACGTCAACAACCTTTACCTCACCAACGCTGACGGAGACTACCGATTCTACCACAGAGACGACAACATCGACAAGAACATCATGGACGAGTTTCGGCGCCTCTAGAACCACCGCCTACTCACCGTAACACAACAGTACTTGCGTGCCTTTGCCACCGGTGTGGACCCGGACGTGGAATTCCCTCTGGCGCTACTAAACACCAGATCACTCAACTTATAACGGCAACACAATGGAACCACACGGAACCCCCATGATGCTTCGCATCCTCATCAGGGTTCCCCACGGGAAGATGGTGTAATTTTTTTGTACTCCTTCTTCATGATGGATGCGTGTATTGTCTTACCTAGGACCGTTCCTTTTTCGCGATTTTCGATTGCAACCGTTTTGACACAATGGATGCCCGGTTTCACGCGCGCGCCGTGTGTGCAGAGATCTCACCAGAGCTTTTCGGTCGACCAACCGGTCTATGGGGAAATTCATTGGTTTTTCTGACAGGACGCCATCGCTGCCACTAAGAAAGCTTTCGCTTAAAAAAGTATTCCCAACATAGTTAAGACGACTTTAAAGGGGAACGGCGAATAGCAGAGCGGCTTGCACTATATCTCCGAGTTTGCGCAAACTTTTACTTCCAAAAATCTTGTTATTATATTGTAACATCACCCCTTAAAGGTCAATCCAAGCGAACTTTTGCACTGACACCCCTGAAGAACGGAAACAAATTACCCGCGTTATATTTCTGCAAACGGTGAGCCCATCACGGCGTTGATCTCGTCCTGATGGCAGCCGCTGCCAAATTATAACCCGTAATTAATATTAAGATGCAAATCGCAAACACAAGCCGAATACGACAGGAAACGAATTTGGCTCTTTCAACCATCACACATTAACACGCTCGACAAAAAATTCTTCTGAGCTACTTTACGGCCCGTAAGACTGACTTTGAAGGAGTGTACAGCTAGTCATGGACAAATCCAACGCTACCACGAAAATATTAACCAGAACACACAAACAGCGCAACTTCATGACATGCAAGTCAAATTGAAGCATGGCTGAATTTCACTGAAAATGTTGGGAAATGCGGCCTTTTCCAGATATAGCAATAGTGCAGCATTATTGGACCTCTACGAACAGTTTCTTTTTTTTTTTTTCAATTTTGCGTGTTCCAGTTCGTATTTTCGCGTTCGCATTTCATTAGTTCGTTACTGCACACTTGTTATACAACTCCTAAATAGTACAGACTTAAGCTTCTAGCCCCCACGTCTCTGCACGTACTCACCGTGTTAAGGTAGACGGCGAAGCCCTCCACCACCTGCCGTCGGGTCAAAAGCCGGCACCGACCATGGCCGTGTATTACGTTGTTGTGCCGTCGCTGGTTCCTCTCATGTGTCGCGGGCGCGCCTACGAAGCCGATGACCGCTTCGGAACCACGCGCCCCTCTTTCCGGACGCGCCACAGCGGACCGGAAGTGACGTGTGCCGGCTTTCTTTTTAAAGCCTTTGGAGCCTGAAAGCGGCGTCGTTAGAGCCTCTTCCGGCAGCGAGCATGCGCTCGTTCCGACCAGAGTTTCGGCGGTGATGGCATCGACGCAGCGGCAGCAAGGAGAACCGGACACCGCAGCGTGTCGTTTGTCTTCCGCGCGCTGTCTCTCTTTAGAGCGGAACGGGTTTTCTAAAGATTCGCTCTCGCCTCGGCCGGTGCGTTGCCCAGTGGGCATTGCCCAGCTGTGCGTACGCTCTGCCGGCACGTGCTACCTGATACAGTCGAACCTCGTTATAAAGAAGTAGTATTGGTACAGCAAGTTAGTTCGTTATAACCGATATTCGTTATAACAGTATAGGTAAAAATCGGCTATAACGAATCGACAATCTGGCTCGCACAAAAATACTTGATACAAAAATGCATTTCTTGAGGCTTCGAACCCACTGTACTTTCTCCTTGTTGCATTTCGAGCTCAATGAACCGGAACATGAGTACGTGAAATTACAACGGAACAGACCTCGCTTTACAAAATAGGACTGCGTCATTATTTATTTGATGAAGGACGTGATCTTCGTCTGGTCGCGGGGGGGGGGGTCCAATTAGCTTCTCAGACTCCTGGTCAAATATTTCTTCGTTATATCCCATATAGCGCGGCTCTCACGTTTTCAGTTTAGTTATAAAAGAATAAGTGTCATTGAACTAAAGCGTGACCAACCAAAGTCTGTATGTAGTTCGCTAAGCCGATAATTCGCTATACCAGTGTTCGTTATAACGAGGTTCAACTGAATTAGAAGCGGAAGCCGGCTTCTTTGGCCCTACCTGTGGCTTTAGAGGACCCACAGATAGTCGCGTACGAGTACCTTCCAGGCATATAGGATACGCTCATTAGAGCATTTTACAGAGCATCGTTGTGCGCGACTACATGTGATCGGAGACGCCAACACCGCATCGAATCCACAGGTCCCTTTTTTGTCCGTGCGTCTGCTTTGATCCCGCTCAACGAACCCCTAGATTGAGGAGAGCAGAAAAGGTTTACCGTCTTACACAGCTAGGCCTTTCTGAACGCAGATTTTCCCTAAGAGACGGCAGAGAGACAGACGGTAGAGACAGACGGCGGAGACGGCAAATAGAGAGAGAGAGACGGCAGAGACTTCACTGCAGGTCAGGATCGTTATGCGTGAGTATAAATCCCAAGTGTAAGATGCATCAGGCCAAAGGACACCGAAAGACAAACACAAAATAATATGGACCCCGGCCCATCAGGGACTGGAAGGAAACGAAAAAGCGGACTCCCTCGCGTGGCAAATCATGGACCGCGGGGACTCTGAGCATTCATACGCCCTTCCTTCATACAGTGCTGCTGCGGACCGACTCCGGTTATGCCGACAAACCATAAAAACAATGCCGACACCTCACCTTCTACTAGACGCAGAGGAGGCCAGAAATCTCAGGAAAATCCAGACCAATACCTACCCACATAAGTCCAGATTAGCACTCATGTTTCTGGATAAGTATAACGAAGAATGCCATAAGTGCTATGAGAAGGCAGACCTCTTCCACACTATATGGAACCGCCCGACCATATGGCAACCGAACAGCTACAACACATAGAGTCCTGGGAAGCGGCAGCTGTCCAGCTCGGACCTCTCCAGTCAGCGAGAACTGCTGGAAAGAGCCAAGCTATAGGGGCTTTTGCCACTGTAGTCCTGGAAATGGGATTCCACCCTTAACTCCACCCCTCCCCTTCTACCTTTGTTGCGAATAAAGTTTAATAATGCTACTACTACTACTACCACCCTATAGAATATGGATGTGGTGCAGGTAAACATTGGAGTGGACTGACATCGATGACATCGCACGGGGCAGGTGGAGAATCTGGAGAAAGTGAGCCGAGTCCTGAAGATGTGGGCGGCTTCCAGGTTACTGCACCCACTCAGTGGACTTCTGGGGTGGCGGGCAGAAGATGCGGGACACAACCAAGCAAACTGCGCTACGTAGCTGCACGATCCCAGCTACGTAGCTGGCTGGGATCGACGATCAACCTTCAGGAAGTGCGGGTCGCACGGCACCGCGAGCCGTAGTTCCACCCAGCTACCAAAAGAACGTCACTCCTGAGCAAACCTCACTCCAAGGGCTGGTCGTGCGTGGGGCGTACCGTGGCCTAATTAGACTAAAACGTTAAAGGTTTTCAAAGGGAAAGTCTGCGGCCACCGCCTGCATCCCGGGGTTCTGAGCGAGGCGGACCACTCGTACCAGATATCCTGATCTGAACCAACAGGCAGCTGGACAGCTGCGAGTTTACAAGGAAGGGGTCATTCGTGACGATAGAGAGCAAAGCCACGGCACAGTTCCAGGCATCGGGTTTTCAGCGATGACTCCTGCCTTTTCCCGCACGTTCAACAGCGGCAGAATTGGCCCCGGACATCCTATAATGAAGATCCCAGCAGCCGTACGATCTGGCTGCTGGGATGAGTTCCTCGCAAGAGTGACTCCACTCCAGGGTCACTGCTTGGTCAGTTCAAACAGTCCAGCGTCGCTGCTACCCCTTCTTAGTCGATCCAAGCCACGCCACGCGCATGCATTAATCCTTCTCGTTACCAGTTCATTCAAGTCTGATCCTCATCTTATTTATCTTTGCGTACAACCAATCATTGATTAGCATTCTCACCGCCACTGTTCTCCACAACAGTCCCTCTCTACATAATGCACTCAGAGACCGCACACCACGCTGTACTGCGTATCCACACTTCAGTTATCAAAATGATATACAAAAGCCTGAACCATGGTGCTGCGAGGCTTTTACTTGGCTGTGGTCAACAAGTTTTAGTTTGCGTACCACTCCGTACAACGTTTTTATCCCCCTCCGACGGCATCGTGTCAAATTTCTTCGTGAACAACAATTAAGGTTTCTCCGCGGTAAAATAAGAAACCAAACGCTTATATGCCGCAGCACAGGAACTTACAACGGCATGGGGACGAGTAGGCAAGAAGCGAACGCGGAGGATTGAAATTTTTATAACACGAAAGGGTTTTATTCCGGGATGCACGAAGATTTCACTTACGCCATATCCGTCAAGGAAGTGACGCCAGTACCACGAAGCAAGCGGCCTGTAAAGGGTGCACCCCTGCACACAGGGTCTCCTTGCGGGGAAGCAACCTTTAGTCGTAAAGAGCACGCTATACTTAGCGTTGTTCGTTTCCGGGTTTTATTTTTTTTTTTGAACAAAAGGGTTTTATGCCGGTATACACCAATATTTCACTGACGTCATATCTGTCATGGAAATGACGCCAGTACGCTTTCCCAAAGCGACCCGCCAGAAGGAAGTCGCTCGCCAAGCACACCCACAAGACAGCCGCCGACCCAAAAATCATGCTCAGCTGCAGATTTTGCTGCACATTTCACTTTCGTGCTTTACCGATGCCTATGACAGAGGAATCAACCACAGTTTTTTTATTATGCAGCCGACGCCCTCTGTGCTCGAACGAGTGCCGTGTATATAGAGCTGGAAAGTGCTGACCTGACAACAGCGTCACGAAAAAAAAAGTGAGAACAGCGGGGCGGCGTATACATACCTGAATGCACTTAACGTTCCATGGAGGCTTGAGGGCTTCGACTCTGTATACAGCAAGCAGGGATAAGGACTACGCAGATAACACGCATTAAAAATACCTCGCGGCTATTGTTCCCCAACTATCAGCCCGTAACCTGCAGTATCGGCTCGCGCATCAGCAGTTCTCGGTTCACTGCGTTTCCGTAGTTTGGCTTTGTGAGCGGCGGTCATGCCCTTTTGCGCGCGTCTACTTTCTTCCGTATCTGAACGGGATATGCACGCGCAGCATTTAGGCAGTCATTTCTCCCGCAACAAGGTGCACTCCAACAGGGCGTTGACTGCTGCCGAAAAGAGTGCGCGGCTGTCATCGTATTTTCTATTGTTGTTGAGGGCCCAACGGTGCGTGTAACATTACGGTTAACGGAGCGCACGTGTTTTCAGCCATGGAGGATAGCAGGAAGGTATAGATTTGTTGCTTCTTAACCTAATGTGATGAATGCGATCGTGTCAACAAGAGCGTGTTTTCCGAACCGGAACTCGTTCTAGACAGGCTGTAAACAGTTCCGGTGAGATTGTCTAATTGTCTGGCATACCCTTGAGTGTATACGGTTTAACGCGCCGACGCAACGCAGGCGATGAGGCGCGCCGTAGTGGAGGGCTCCGGATTAATTTTGACCACCTGGAGATCTTTAACGTGCGCCGAAATCTCGTACACACGGGCGTTTTTGCTTTTCGCCTCCATCAGAAAAGCGGCCACCGCGGCCGGGAATCGAACCCACGACTTCGTGCTCCGTGGATACCCTTTCTGATCAAACTGGTTTTTCATTCTTCTTACGAAGGATTGCCGTACCCGCGCCCCTTCATATGCGTTCGAACAACAGCTTCTCTTCTCCATTATCTATCAATGCTTTACCACCACGGCGCTGGCAGCAGCTGAGTCAAGATGAAATAAAGCGATTTATCACAGGTTGCGACAAAGCGCTTCAAAAGTACATTAATATTGAGAGCGCAAAAAAATTATGACGAAGACCAAGGATCAGACAAAACGAACGTGCTAAATCTGCTTTATCTGCTATCATAACTTCAAAGTCTGCGACGTAATTTTGCTTTTGTAATAGTCATCATCATCCAAAATCTAGCTATGCAGCGGAATTTGTTTAAAACACATGAGCGTGGGTTTTCGGCATCCACTCGCCGTCCATCATATACCTCTTCTAGAGTAAGCTACTGTGTTCAATTATCATGTCTCTTCGCATAAACAATTGGTCCTTTTTTTTTTTTTTTGCCCGCTCAAAGCTCTGAGCATTTCCAAGCAGCTCCGTATTTTATTTACCCATAGAACGTCTATATGGCGGGAGCAGTTTCGGGCAACTTGAAGCTGCTCAGAGTAGGCAAAAAAAAAAAAAGACCTTATGTCTGTATTTTCGGCGTACACTCTAAGAGAAAAGCCGAGATGTGCTGAAAAAGTGCACTCGTGTCCGCGTCTGCTAATAACAACCAGCCTACTCAATCTCGTCCTCCCTAATCGATCGCCTTTCTGTCTGGCCGCATTCCAGCACTCGTCTCGACCGCCTGCAGCAGCATGACTGGGACAAGCACACTCTTCCCTCATTGTCGCCGCATGGACACAGGCCATCACCACCAACATACGATAAAATGACCCACGTTACGCGTCAGATCTACAGGCGTAATCGCCTAAGCTCCGTCCTTTCTGGTTCGCCAAGACCAAAGGAACATCACGAGTAGCCGGCGAGCTCGTGAGGAGACTGGGAGCGAGAGTATACGGGCCAATAAGCCTTGTTGTCTTGGCGGCGTTTTCGCGGATTGTCCACACGGGTCCACCGCTGTCTCCACGTGGTAGGGGCATGTGGCCCTGTCGAGCCCTCCGTGTTCAGCCAGTGGCGGGCAGCGTCAGCGGACGATAAGGGACACACACGCGGCCACACCACGAAGCTGTGTTTGCTGATTTCGCGCGCTCGCTCTTCTATCGCGTCGCCCAGTCTCGACGCTCCACCGGTTAGCTTCGTCTCCGGAACGCGGTATACGGAACCCTCGCGTAATCCTGGATCCGATATCTCGACGTGGAGAGGATCCTGTAGACTGCGTCTCGCAGACCTGGCCGCTTGTTCATATATGGGACGCATGAATGCTAAATGCAAGGCCACAAGTCTTATTTCCGCCCTCCCCGTATTAAAGGATTGTCTGTGCTACACGAGCGTTTGAAAGGAAATTTCAGTCGAATGACCTTCGAAATTTCAAAATGCCATTCGAACTGGAAGGAGTTCCTCCGATCTACACGACAATTCTCAAAGGCAGTTGAAAGATTCAGCGTTCGCCCGCCAAGCTTTCGGTGTGGCCACTGCTGCCCTGTTTCGTTATTGACAATAATGTAATTTTAAAGTTAAAATGAGCAAAAAAAAAAACAGTTATTAGCGACCATATTTATAACATTCTACGAGTGTGCGCAAAACATGTGCTGGCAGCCACTTTTTTTTTCGCAGCGCCGGTGTTGAGAGTACCAAGTTACCTTGTGATCGTATAGCCAGTGATAGAAAACATAAACAAGTGAGATATTATGAAGATTGTGAGAAAACACAAGTTTGGTTCATTCGAGACTTTGCCTCGTTAGAACCATAACGACACCACTTATAACGCAAACTTCGCTCAAATAAGCTACATAATTAGGAAAAAAGGAAATGACCATGCGACCCACCAGCTCATTTTCCGCAACAGAACCTATGATGTCACTCGAGAATGCTCTGCGATTGGCGAAGGCCGGCAAAAGCAAACGCATGTTAGGCAGGGCTTACAGTTTGCATAGCGAGCTAAATGCCCGTGAAACATACTGCACATTCTTTTTATGACAAAGAACGGTGGAGTAAACGGTTGAAGTTCCGAACGAACACGCAAGCGTGTATGCCAATGCGTACGAAACTACCGCCAGCCGAACTCGACATCTCGTCGTCGCCACCGTCGCGCAGACGAATTTTCGGGTTCAAGGCTCTTCGGGGCCAACGAACCATCCCAGCACGCACAGCCGCGACCTTGCTTGGTATCGTAATCCCTTCACAGGAGGTTGGCCGTCATATCGCCAACCAGCAAAGGTAAAAATAGAAACAGGGGGAGTAAGGAACACAGAGCAGCAACGAGATAGTGCCACTCGTCGCACAGGTTTCGGTATGGAGGTCGTGTTGGCTTGCTGCTGTCGTTACGAGCTCGTTTACAGTTTACAACCACTGAAAACTTCAGTTTGTTCGAGTACTTTACAATGAAATTTCTTTGCTGTATTTTGAAATGCGCATGTAGTACGGGCAAATCGTCGAGGGAGTGCGACATCCCCGCCGTTGAGATCTCCTTTCATGTGCTGCCCAACGACGAACCTCGGCGAAGCAAGTGGCTACGTTTTGTGAACTTTGCAAACGGAGGAGAAAGAGAGCTAAAGGAAGTACGAGTGTGCTCGCTTCATTTCCGAGGAAGTGATTACGGCAGGGACCCGGACATGCTGGCGCTCGTCGCCGACTTCGTCAAATCGCAATCAAAGCGCTCTGACCTTGGGGAAAAAAATTGTCGTACACACCGCGCATTGACGCTCGAAACTTTCTGGTCGGAGCAGAGAGCTCGAGCGAACGGCTTTCCATACACGACACCGGCCAACTGGCATAAGCGATACTGCTACTGAAATTGAAAATACGGCACATACGTACCAGTCTGTATTCGTCCGTCGCGACGGAGCTGACGAGGCAGCGGTGCCGACGGCTGGGCGTTCGTCTGTTGTGGCTATCGCGGAATGGTCGCTTTCCCGTCCACCGCGTATCCCACAACTCTTGCCGCTCGTGCACTTAGAAGCATTGAGCGTTCAAGTGGTGTGAGGTTGTTAAATGCAAGCCCGAGCTCCTCGGCGAGAGTTTTGTTCTCCGGATCAGGCGATTCCATGACTAGGGCTGCGGGTGCACTAGTTACGGTAGCATTTCGGCTGGCGTACCCGCAAATTTTCCCGCCATTTTTCGCGGGGCTACCATGGTTGCCAGACCAGGACTGCCCTCTGTTGATTAGCTCGCATCATCCGTAAAGGGCGCGGAGTAGTACCTCCCCACGGGAGGTACTACAAACGTATGGGGCCCGTAAAGGCATTCCGTAAAGGGGAGGGCAGTCCTGGTCTGGCAACCATGGGGACGAAGCGAAAAAAAACAAACCCGGGCTCGAGCCCGAGCCCGCGCTTGCCAGGCCAGGACTGCCCTCCCCTTTACGGACTGCCTTTACGGGCCCCATACGTTTGTAGTACCTCCCGTGGGGACGAAGTGGAAAAAAAAACCGGGCTTGAGCTCGAGCCCGCGCGGCGAGCGCGCAGGGGTTTGTTACCAGAGCGGGCTGACAGATCCGCGGCCTTTACGGATGATGCGGACTAATCAACAGAGGGCAGTCCTGGTCTGGCAACCTTGGTAGCCCCGCGAAAAAATGGCGGGAAAATTTGCGGGTACGCCAGCCGAAATGGCCGCCGTCTCGGCCGACTCCCGCGTGTGGGTGCTATATGGAGTCGACATACTAAGTATCGGTTTCATTGACCGGCTCGTATGACGCCATTGTTCACGTGACGAAATGTGCAATTTGAGCGGGAGATTTAAAATTTTGGCTTAAATTGCCTTATTTCTCAGTGAATAAAGCATCATTTGCTTCCGGGAAAGCGCTTGGGGTACTATGAAACACCTAATCTTTCGAATAAAATAAACTTTTGTTTTCTCTTCATGGCTCCTTTAAAACCCAATTTTTACTCGTAAATAACTGTTTTTGCAATTGCGGCTTGCAGAAACTTCTCCCGAGAGTACGACCGCTCGCGTTTTGAAGGCCCTTAAGAATTTGAAAGGTCAGATGTCGTCCTCCTTTGACTCAAATTGCATTTCAGTCAAATGCCTTTGAAAAACGTCGCGTAGCAGCTCCCATAGGGCAACATTGTCAACATGCAGGCTGGGTGATGGGTGATCTGGAGAAGAACTTGGAGGGAAGTGAAAGCGGTTTCGACGTCTCGTACATGGAGGACGGACGGACAGTCAACCAGCGTCTCCCAGGCCTGATGTACTCCGACGACATTGTGGTGACAGCGGGCTCTCGGGAGGGGTTACAAGAGCTCCTGGATCGGTGCACAGGGCAGGGAGAACATTTAGGGCTGCGGTTCAGTGCCCGTAAATGTGCGGTACTCCGATGGGGGGGCGGACGGAGGAGAGGGAGATGTGGAGCCTGTGATGCTACAGGACAAGGCACTACCGCATCATCATACAAGTACCTCGGAGTTGTTTTCTCGGCGGAGGCGGACTATCTGTCAAGGTACGAACAACTGCTACGAGAGAAAGCGCGGAGAGGACAGAATGTGTTGAAGGCCAGGATTCTGTGGTCCTTCAACCGTGTGGAGGTGATCCGGAGTTTGTGGAAGGCGGCAATGGCTCCGGGCCTTACATACGCCGGTGCGGTTCTATGCCCTTCGGCTGCCACAAAAGAGTACCTGGAACGCCGCCAGAGGGAGATGGGAAGGCTGGCCCTGGGGTCACACCGCACCACACCGAATGAAGCGGTGCAGGGCGACATGGGGTGGTCGTCTTTCGCGGCCCGGGAGGCGACAGCAAAGCTCTCATTTGAAATGCGAGCTTGGACCTTGGGGGAGACGAACTGGGTCTACCGAGTGCGTCGCAGCGTCGGTGTCTTCTTTTCACGGCACGGTCCAAGCGCTGGACGAAACGAATGCGCGCGTTGTCGGAAAAGTATGGAGTGCCACTACCAGCCCTGTGTAACCTCAAGGACACAACCATAACAAGGGCCAAGGTACGTGAGCGCGTGTCGCAGGTGGAAAACCAGCAGAAGCCAGCGCTACATTTCTACGCGCTCACAAGAGAGAGATACGTTGTGAAGGCTTCTATGACAACGCAAGCGGGAGTGGCCTTCTGTTCGAAGCGCGATCTGGGACGCTGCGAACAATGCGGTGGCAGGTGTCATGTGGGACGGCGGAGAGCGCCATCTGTGAACTCTGTGGCGAAGAAGAGGAGTCAATACACGGCCTACGCGATCGGCTTCCGGCGGCGCGCCGTTGCTCCGGCCGTCCCAATCGCCCGGAGAGAGCGTAATTCCGAAGAGGCCATTTCGCCGTTTTCCGCCGCACCGCGGCGCGCGGAGCCGATGGTTAAAACGAAAGGCGTGTATACTGCAGCGCTCCTCGAAATGGCGTTTCGTCACCTTTCGCGCTTTGTATCGGAATAAAAACAAAGCATACCTGATGTCATGGATGCAAAGCGACTCATCGAACCTGATAATGCATTTATTTTAGCTAGGATTGCAGCTATGCGACTTCTTTAGTATGTGCCGCATGACGCCCTCGACACACGGACAATATTCGCTGCTGCCAATAGCAAATTTCTGGCGCTTAAATAACGTTCAGTGCGCTTTATAACGTACTTAACGCGTTATAACGTATAACGTACGTTATATAATCTGCATGGTCAATGCAGTTCAGTAGAGCGCGGGGTGCGATCGCGCCATACCCGTGACGAATGGCTGTGCTTTTATCTAGCCTTTGAATTAATGCCTGTTCGGTAGAAGGACCCATCCTATTTTTAGGATTAACACGTTTAAGGAGTGTTACCCCGAGCGATAGCTTCAAGGATGCGGCCATCTGTTTTACACATGGGCGTTAAGCAAGTTACGGTTTCAATTTCAGTCGCAACAAATAAAAAAACTTGAAGTCAGATGTAACCCGATTTCATTGTAGTCTTAAACATATTTGGGTGGCCACAGGCAAGCCCAATTTTGCCTATTTTGGAAAGAATAGCCAAGACATTTAAATTTTAAATTACTGAATTCGAAGCACATGTCCACATGTTAAGCAATGGTGACAGCTTTCATGTTTGCTTCGGACAATATTGATTGATTGATCGTAGGGTTTAACGCACCGACGCAACGAAGGCGATGAGGCTCGCCGTAGTGGAGGGCTCCGGATTGATTTCGACCACCCGGGGATCTTTAACGTGCGCCGAAATCTCGCACACACGGGCGTTTTTACTTTTCGCCTCCATCAGAAAAGCGGCCGCCGCGGCCGGGAATTGAACCCGCGACCTCGTGCTCAGCTGCGCAACGCCTTAGCGACTGAGCCACCGCGGCGGGTCTTTGGACAGTATCCACTTATATGTACACACTAAAAGTTTGGAACCAAATGCGTACTTAACGCTCGTCCAAGAGCTGCATAGTTTATTGAGCGTCTATTTACAAACTACACTGCATGCACTTATATTCACATATGTACGTTTTCAAGGCATCGATGCCTTGGAAGCGTACATTTCTGATCTGCTTGTCTTGACAAACAGAATAATTCACACATGGAGCACTATGCGATGCAGGGGCTTGGAAACCAGTTTTTTTTTCTTTTTTTGTGGAATACCGCGTTGTTCGTGAAAGTTGCACTAACATTGGCAAGCAGTGACCTCACAATCACTATGGACAGAGTGGTAGCATGTTCATCATCCCTTGCTGTGCACGTGAACAGAGGACAACGTTTTAGATTAGGCAAAATCATTGCTTTGTACGCACAAGCAGTAGGCGCTTTATCAGCATTTAGGATATATAGAAGCTGCAGCTGTTTTCAAAGAAGCCCGTTCTTCCCCCATGACAATATCGTAGACTTGTCCGTATGAAAAAAAAAAAAAAAAAAGCTGGCGACAACAGTGTTTGCAAAATAATTTTAGTTTGAGAGCACAACCTACATAAAACTCCTCATAAGATTTTCTGCGTTGTGGGGTGCAACGGAATGCCTGTAAAGCTGCTTTCTTTGGATAGTGTCAGTGCGCCTTTTATTTAGAGAAAACTGAATAAAGAATTATGAATTATACCATCGTAAACGGCGGCTACCCTAGTAGCACAAATTGTTGCCGCAACGTTTCTGCCGTGTTGTCAATGTTGTGTAACGTTAGGCGACGTTACACAACGTGGTGACAATGTTGCCAAATGTGGGCCAACGTTGGACACATTCAGCAATAGTATATATCTAGCACCCCCAGCTTTCACACCAGTGAGGTCGATTTACTGGCACCGCTCCGGGGCTCCTCCTCGCCACCGCCGACCGTGCAATCTATCACAACTGCTATTCCCCTCGCCACCACCGGTGCCTCTTTCAGAAAAAGCGCAAAGGCTCATGGGTACGTCGTCTGCTACCGCCACTTCCGGTTCGAGATCTCGCCTGCCCTCCCGTACGCTTCCCGTACGCCTGCGTGCGCCGGCGGCTGTCAGGCGCGTGTGTGCGCGTTGTTTATTTGTCACAGGGTGCTTACCTGTCAGATAAACCCCTAGTATGGTCAATCGTTGTTATTTATGGAATTCCCGATGCATGAACGTTTTTTTTTTTTTTCAGTGGAAACAGATAAACAACAAGCACATACGCGCGTGAAAGCCGACGGCCTACGGGAGGCCATGAGAGCTCCCGAACCGGAAGTGGCGGCTCTCCGCGGGAGAAAACAATGCACCCATGAGCCTTTGCGCTTCTTACCGGTCACCTATTGACCCCTGCAAACGAGTGTCCACCGGTGAGGCCCCGCGGCTCCTTCCCACCAGAGGGATATCCCGAATAGAGCGGTCCCTCCTCCGGCTCCGCACCGGCTGCTACAACACAGCAGCACGCGTCCACAGGCAGGGTCGCAAGGCCACACCCACCTGTGCCCACTGCCCCGACCCCGAGACATTAGATCACGTCCTCTGCTCCTGCCCTGCGTACGCTGGTGCCCAGAATAAATTAGTGTCTGGGTGCCGGGGGCTGGGGCTACCGTCAAGCACTGCAGAGGACATCCTGCGTCCTCGGGGACCCTTCATGCTGCACCGAGAGGCCTTCAGGCTACTCTTCACGTACCTCGACGAGTCAGGCCTCAACACCCGCCCATGAACTGTAGAAGCCAGACCCCACCGGCTATCCACCCCCTGTTAACTCTCTTGTGTGCGTGGGTGTGTATGTGTGAGTGCGTGTGAATGTAAATAGTCTGTATGTAACCTGAGTGTCTATGTATATAGTCTGTGCATAGCCTTTTATAGCCTGTTATCACGTTTCATTTTTCATTGCCCTTTCACTGTTTTTTTTTTTTTTTTCAAACCACTTTTTTCCCCGGCGAGACCTGTGCCCTCTGTCGAGAGGCAAAACTTCACCTTGTAAATATTTTCATTTTAATAAACACTTTCTCTCTCTATTGGCTGACAACGGCGGTACCACCGTTATCAGGTGATTGCGGAGAACACACAGAAGCGCGAATGGGCGTTAAAATGACCTCAAATTCCACCTCGCGGAGTATGTGCCCGGTTGAGACGCCGGCGTGAGCCCATAATTCTTCAACTGGAAAGGCTTTCCGAGCGGCATTTTCGCTGGTGCATTTCATGCATACGTATGCGCAGATCACTGGTTGCCGGTTTATGCGCGCACGAGTTGCGGGGGGGGGGGGGGGGGGAGGAGGAGAGAGAGGGGGGGGGGGCGTGCACGCACAGTTGGCCTTCATGCCTTTTCCGATAATGCCCGTTGTGCTGGTTCGACATTTAGATGTGCAATTTTCATGGCTCAATGCGTCCTGTCTGTTGTCTCGTAATCGGTTTGGGTCTGGGTTAGTGCATTGGACAGTAAGATGGCTACGACGGGGGCGGGAAACCGACGGTTCCATGTTTGTCCGCTAGAATAAAGCTACAGACCATCCAGCTTTAACTCGCTATAGGATGGACGCATTTCGTCCGCTTCGAGGAAGAGTGGGAATGGCGTCGGCCCGAACAGAAGCGCGAATAGGTGAATAGGAAGCCATACCGCGAGCCGGCCTAGTTGGAGGCGATCGATGGCAACGTTGCGCAAAAACAAACGAGGGCAAATAAGAAACGGAAGGACAAGCGCACTTTCTTGTCGTTTCTTCTTTGACCTTGTTTGTTTTGCGCAACTTCGCCATGTATAGAAAGCCGCTACCGCCACACTGCGCCCTCTAGTTCCAGCTCGTCGAGTAGCTGCGAATACCTCCCGGATGAAGGGCAACTTGCCCGCTTAAAACGCCGACGTGGGGCAGTATTACTTGTTCAGGTTTCTTTCACTTCTAAACCCGCGCACATAACCGGTTGCCGGCGTGCACGGATTGGGGAGAGGGGTGCGTGCACGCGGTCCTTACTGATGGCTCCTCCGTTGTTCTGGCGGGAGGTTTAAACGCGGACGTCAAACGGCCCAATGCGACTTGCCCGGTGTCCTCTCAGTGATCGAGCGGATTTGGTTGGTGTGTTACGCGAACAGTGAGATGCCTACGAAGCGGGAGTCAGCTCCTAGCTTGTCCGCGAGACTGAACCTTGCGTCCTTCCAAGTTTCATTCAGCTAATTGGCTAGGAAGTATGCTCAGTCGCTATTTACGAACAAACGTGTTTCCTTTCATGCACTCCGTGGACTGCGCCTAGCTTCGCAGGTCATTTTTCTTCACAGAGTGTAAAGGGTACTAATTTTCTTACAGCCACGACTCGTACGCACCCGCCGCGATGGCTCAGTGGCTAAGGCGTTGTGCTGCTGAGAACGGGGACGCGGATTCGAGTCCCCGACGCGGGGTCAGCGGCCGCTTTTCTAGTGGACACGAAGAGCCAAACCGCCCGTGTATATACGAGATTTCGGCACGTGTTAAAGATCCCCAGGTGGTCAAAATCAATCCGGAGCCCTCCATTATACGGCGCGCCTCATCACCTTCATTTTGTCGGCGCTTTGAACCTTACAATAAATAAATAAATAAATAAATAAATAAATAAATAAATAAATAAATAAATAAATAATGACTCGCACGCAGTAGCATTTGTGTTCCCGCGCAGTCGACTGTTTCTTCAAGACGTGGCGTTTTTTATTCGGTTTCAAAAGCCGCGGAAGACGGCCGGTAACGGCCGCATGATCGATGGGACCGTGCAATCGCGCCAGCCGAAGCCCCTAGCCGACATGAAGAACCGCCAAGCAAGAAGGTTATCTTGCTCCGTGACGCAGCATAAAATGCCTTGTCATGCATGCTCCGGTGGCCGCGCGGCTGCGATGATGCGATAACTTTTTCGTTTTGTTTTACAACTGGCAGAATGTTCTGGAAGACGATATCGATGTGAAAGAGTTGAAGGGTAGGTGGTAGCCGACCAATAGCTGCGCTCTGTAATGCCAGGATAAGCGCGTTTTAGAACAAGGGTTACGCCAGCTTGCCTGCCTGTTGCGCATCGGGCGCAGAGTAGCTGCTGTTCTGTGGTAGCTGGCGGCGCGCTGACGGCGGCGATGGACAGGTGAGTTTTTTTCCACGCGGTATACTGTCTATTGGGGAAGTTTGGTTCGCGCTAAGAGGTGTTTTAATGCCATAAGTGTTGTCGTTTTCGTTTCCTTCAGTCGTTTTTCGTTGTGCCTGTGCCATCCCCGCTCCCAACCGGCTCGCTCGGACAAGCGAATACCCACGAGGGCCTCACGGACTTCCTTCACGGTATGCTGCTTCACAGTCTTCACCGACGACTCTTCCAAGTGGTGAGTTCCGTGGCTGTAGGCCCGGTGCGACGTGCGGCGTGCCCACGAAACCGGCTTTCGTATCATTTTTTTCGAGACGCTGAACGTTTGCGTATTTGAATTTTCCTAACCGAGCGCACATTAGCCTCGGAGCCGGACGTTTCCTGGGCCGTCGCGACGCAGGGATTCCGACTGTCGCCAAAGCTTTGCGGTGCGCGTTAGGCTGTAGCTTTCGGGACAGCGGCGCAGTGGCGGTGTTGGAGCCCTTCGCCACTGCCTCTAGCGTCGGACTCGGCTCGGAAGCCCCGTTAGGTTGTGGTGATAGTCGGTAATTCCTTTCCGAACGCCGCGGTAGCCGAGGTATATGCACTTCGATAATGCCTCCCGCTCGCACGTCCTCGGTTCGCGCGGCGTTCGGAACACAGTCGCCACCTTCAACGAGCATCACTGAAGCACGGAACGCAGCTCTGCGGTCCGCGGCTCCAAATTGGGGTCGTGGCAAAGGCGAGTGATGGAATTGGTGTCCTTGGTTCCTTTTCAGGTTCGCGTCCGGTACCGCCTCCGCCCTCCCCTTACCCTGACCCTTGTGTCGTGTCTTATTGCACTTGCTCCTTCCCGCAAACATGCACTACTCTTCTGGCTAGGCAGGTACACGTCTCCATCTGTCCTATCTACTGAGCTCGACGACGCGTGTTTTGTACAGAGGTGTTTTCTGGTAATAAAAGTGGTTCTGTCGCTGTTCGTCTGTTACTTTGCCTTTCAGCGTCCCTTCCTGTTCCTGCCAGGCGTAATCATGATCCCCGCATTCGGTAAGCCGTGATTACCTTCGAAATTACAACATTTATAACGTGCTTTGCATTTTGTTCCAGACCGCCTCCTGCCTATGCGTACCGGCCACCGCCGAGCAGGACGGGGCCGTCATCGAGACGTCCAGAATGCCGTTCGAGTCGAGCTGTACATGGCTGCGCCTGTCTTGAAATCATTAAACCCTGTTTGCAATAGGTAAGGAATGATCTCCCTAAACGTAACATTTTTAACGTGATTTGCCTCTTGATGCAGACCGCCTCCTACCTATGCGTCCTGGTTACCACCTTGGAGGACGGTGCCGTCATCGAGCCTTCACGGATGCCGTTCGAGTCGAGCTGTCCGTCGCTGCGCCTGTCTTGGAATTAAACCCTGTTCGAAACCGGAGTACTGCCTTTGTCGTTTGTACAGAGTCGATGCGGCTCGCTGGCTCTGTCGGCTCGAGCGACATCAAGTACTGTGTCGGTCTCTTGTATCTCGTTTCGAACAGTATTTTAGCAAATCCTAGTTGTCATAATGGCGCTCATTAAAGTTGGGAAAGAGAAAAAAAAAAAGAGCGAACAAGTTTGCACTCCTAGTGAGCATAATTCCAAAAATGATTCGGTAGGAGTGCGGTTAGAGACAGCCATTGACCCCGTGTGAACGTCGCACCGTTCATGAAGCGAAGTTCTTACTCGGGTACTTTGTCCTCTGGCTGGTGTGAAAGTGTTCATTCTAGGCAACGTGTCCTCCCAGGATTTGGCCCCGGTCTGCGAAAAAGGTAAACGGACTGTTGTGTGTAACTTGTACAGAGAAGTTCGGCGTAGCCGCCGGCAAAGTAGCGTGCGGACAGAAGTCTGACCGTTCTTGTCACTCGTAGAGTTGAGTGTAATACTCGCCGTACTGTTTAGTTTTCTCTGTGGCTCTAACTGCAGCAATTTGTGTCCATATAAACCATGGCGAGCCATACCAGAATGTTATCAGATGTAGCTGCTCAAAGATTAGCGATTCAGTATCGACAAGTGTTGTACGTAAATGTGCAGTGAAGGGCTCGATTATGCGTGGTGGCAATGCGAAAAACTGTCGCAAAGCGCCTCAGTCACGCTAAGCCCCAATCAGATTGTCACAGAGTAGTCTAGCAGTCCTGCCAGAGTGGTGCATTACCTGTGCGAAGGATGTGAGCCTGTGGGGAACCCCGACTGAGTTTTCACCCCCAGAGGGACGTTTGCTTCAAACTCATCGGAAATAAACAGTGTGCGCGCGTTCCGGTGTTCGTAGTGATGGCGGCGTCAGTGTCTGTTGACGCTGCCAAGAGTCAAAAGATGTTTGGTTATGTCTCCCACCTACTTGCTTGGCCAGCGGGCTCCTTCATCTCGAAAGCAAGTGTGCCCTGGCAGAGAATATATTTCCTTCGTGGTCAATAAAAATGCATAAAATGATTCACGATTGTTGTCCTCCCTTGCTCCACTCACTAAACCGTTCAGCACTAATCAGAGGCACCGAAAGCACAGCGGCAAACAAATAATGTTCACATACGGCCATATTTTCGCTTCAAACCAGAGGAGTCCTATTCGACGATAGAAATGCATGTACTGAATTAAGTAAAGAAACAGTAATGCGATAACAGACCAAGTAAAAGAAATGAAAGAGAAAGGAACAAAAGTGAAAAAAATTGCTGAAAAGGTACTGAATCAGGCTTACGGCTTATGCGCGGGGCTCAATCTCTGACAAGACGACGAAATCTGCCGGCCACTGTATACCGCCATCTAATCCACACGTCATTGGCGCAGAGAAACGGCCTCTCAAGGACAGACTCCGCCATTAAATGGCTCTAATAATGTTCCCTAATGCGTGTGGAACTAAACACATGAGTAATTTGCCTGGTCGAGCTAAGGCTGAAAGCTTCAGAACTAGCGCTACTAGCCACGGGTGTACTAATGGGGACGAAATACGTACGTCTCAACTCAGCCCGCATACAGTCTTTGCCTCAACGGGCGCTTTCTATCCATTCCGACGGCGCCGAAAAGGGCAAGGAAGGCGCCAAGAGGCACGATTTGCGTCGCCGTTATCAGGAAAATCTTTTGCTGATAAGGGGGGTATTTTCAAGCATTCTTTAGCAAAACTTTTCACTCGAAGGTGTAACGATGGTGTAACACTGGGCTGCGCGAAAAGGTGTAAACTTTGACTCCCTTGAGTGTGTACGTGCTGACTCTCTTTTGCAGGGCTATATCTACACCCTTTGAGGGAAAAAAGTTTCGCCGGAAAGACCCCCCTTATCAGCAAAAGATTTTCCTGATAACGGCGACGCAAATCGTGCCTCTTGGCGCCTTCCTTGCCCTTTTCGGCGCTGTCGGAATGGTTAGAAAGCGCCCGTTCAGGCCAAAGATTTTCGGGACGCTCAAAATATACGCCCCTTCACATCCACAAGCCTGCGAAGCTGTAATTAGCCACGCATTACCGAGTTTCGCGTAATTAATTAACGGAGACAGTACTTTAGAAATCCGCAGACCTTTCAGCAAACTTGCCGTGTTTTTGACCATAGTGCAGAATACTTCGGCTCGAAGGGTGAGAACTTTCATGTTATCGGGCAAATCTTTTGCTGATAAAGGGGGTCTTTTTAAGCGTTCTTTAGTTAAACTTTTCACTGGAACTGTGGAAGTACAAGCCCCGCAGTAGGGTGTCAGTCCTTGCACCCGAGAGAGAAAGAGAGAGAGATATATGTTTATTGGAGAGGTTGGCCTAGGAAAGTCAGAATTTGCTCCCTTGCGTGCAGCGTAATGTTAGACCTTTTGAGGGAAACGTTCGCATCACGTGTGTAAGTTTTCTCTTCGACGTGAGTTTTCATGTGATCTTATTTATTCGTATTCAGAGATCTTAGTGAGTGAGGGTTTGTTCTAAAACGTAGTTTCCCATCCAAATTCTCTTTTATAATCATATTTTTAATTTTTTTTCTTTTAAATTCTGTACATGTACGCCACTGTGCTCAAGCTGGCGTAGCCAGCGAGCTCAGGAGGCAGCAAATAGAGGCAGAAAATATTTAGAAAACTTTTATTTTCGCAATTGAAGCAAGGAGTATGAGCGACATGGCGAGATGCTACGACGTCATGTTTTGGCGGCGTGAAGGATTGCAAGCTTGTACAGAACACGGGCAGGCTTGGACGCGCTTCGGGTTTGGGACTTCAAAGAGGTGTCCTGACTTGTCGAACAAGGCCAGCACGCTGAAGCTAAGTGAATGCAACATCTGAAAAAAAAAAGAACAAGAAAAAGCCAAAGTTACACATATGCAGCAGTCAGGAACGGAAGCAGCTGCGGGCTGACGACCCGGTTTATTACAGCTCCATAGTAGGGAAGGGAGCGGGCCGATAAGCATCCTTATAAGGATGCTTATAGTTCCTTATAACTTATATAGTTCCTATAGGAACCACAGATTACATGAAATTAGTTTTATAGACTTTCAGTCATTCTTCTACGAGGTCGCGGCTTCAATTCCCGGCCGCGGCGGCCGCTTTTCTGATGGAGGCGAAAAGCAAAAACACCCGTGTGTGCGAGATTTCGGCGCACGTTAGGCGCACGTTAAAAAAATGGCAGCATCTCAACTCCGTGGATAATGGCGAGGGTGCGGAGTACGGGGACCGTGACATCCAAGTTGCACCCCGAGTGAAAGCCGATTTGCGCCCCGACCGTCATTCGATTTTAGTCACTTTGCCTCCGCTTGCCGCGGTTTCGTGTTCGGGGAAGCTCGTTGACTTCGTAGACGTTAGCAGCAGCGTGACGCGTCTTACGTTCGTTTCCGTCCATGGAGGGAAGAGGGTATGGGATTTTCAGAACCCGCTTACATACGCGGTGTACCGCGGCGCCATCTCGTGTTTCCGCGTAGCGCCATTTAGCGTAGTTCGATGCAGTCACTGTGTATTACAACTTGATCACAACCTGACTACACCGGTGCTTTTGCGCGTTTTCTCGTTGCTAGATTATGTTAGTGCCTATTTTCGAGTGTTTTGGAGTGCTCTTGTACCCGTTTAGATAGTTTGCGCACAGATTTTCGCTTAATGGTGGTGTGCGCACGGATTGATGCGAACGGACATTGGTAGGTCCTGAGGTACTCCGCACCCTTACAGGCGAGGGAGTAAGCCGTTTGGCTCTCGGGTACTAACTCACGGTCGTAGCCCAATGGGTAAGACGACTGACACTACATCTGTCTGGTCGACCAAACACAGGCTCGAATCCTGCCGGTGCCTGTGTGATTTTTTGCGATTTTAAATGTTATGCGCACGGACGCGGACGGACATTGTGAGGTCCTAAGGTGCTCCGCACCTAAAAAACGCGCCTCGTCGCCTGCGTTGCGTCGGCGCGTTAAGCGATACAATCAATCAAGCTTTACAGCGCAGGGTATACAGAGCAACACTTCGCCTTCCAGCCAACCCCTCTACAATACGCTTACTCTCAACTGGCACTATTAACACGATCCCCGAGCCCCTCGAAGACCACCGCCTTAACCAACTTGCTTGCCTATCCACAACCCCCTAAGGTTCGTTCCTCCTGCATTAACTGAACCTCACTGCTCCACTTCGACAAGGCCACTGAATTTTCATATGGATGACTTTTGAAATGCACGCTGGCTTTCTCTCATGCTACCTATTACGGCCCTTACGAAAGAATTTCTTATGTCATTCGGTAAGTTGGCTTTCCAACTACGGGGTTGGTGAGCCTCACTACGTTGGAACTGGAGCGCACCAAAAGAGCATCGTACCTATGCGCCTCCTGGACAACGTCGAGAAGGCAGAGAGGGGGCCAGCTGGCAGGCGCCTTTGCAGCATCCCAGGAGGCTGTTGATGCGGCGACCAAGCGCCCAGCCTCGCGTGCAGGGCCTTCGCATATCGCAGTCCAAGTCTGACGCTCACGATGGAGAGCCTGTGTGTGCATGGTAACAACAGAGAGGTGTTTTGAGTAAGCTTTGCCATCGCCGCAACAGTGCCGCAAATGGCTATGAACCAGCCCATCTGGTCCACATCGCGTGCATCTCACAGGGAGTGAACCAGCTGCTGGCAAGGGCAGGGGGTGCTCAAACCAATGAGCCCTCTCCACTACCAGGCATGTACGGGCTACCAGCACTACCTTCTGGGCCGAGCAGTGAAAAGCCCCCGCCTAGCGCGATCCGACACGTCCGCACACGGGGCTCCCCAGGCGCAGAACCTTTGCCCGAAACAGGCAGCAGGCACGCCCAGCTCCAAGCCCTCCAGGCGGCCCTGCGACATGTACATATAGAGCGACTTCAGGTGAACCACGGTGTACCCAATTGTGACCAGCCCGCGTCCCCGGGACCATCGCTATACCTCGACTCCGAAAGTAACCCAAGAGAACATGTAACTGGTCCCAGGTGGTGTATGGTTAAATTCCCATTTGGGCCCAGCTGGTCCTTGCTGGTCCCAACTGGTACCAGCTAGTTCCAGCTTGGAATTTAACCATAAAACAGTGGTACCTGCTACTATTTTCTTTTGGGAAGGTCACAGTTCTGCAGCAAGAATTAGATTTTTTCATTTAGTTGTTCTTGTCTCAAATGCAAAAGAAATTTTTTGGCATATAAGCATTCTACGCCCGTACAGAAGCTTCCAGTGTAAGGCCAATGGAGCTCATTCTGTGCAGTCTGCATCGAATTTATGCACTTACGTTATAACATAATTTACGTTACTTTAGCCTCTCGTTTTCTTTTTAAAATAAGACCTGCACTACAAATTTATTTATTTATTTATTTATTTATTTATTTATTTATTTATTTATTTATTTATTTATTTATTTATTTATTTATTTATTTATTTATTTATTTATTTATTTATTTATTTATTTATTTATTTATTTATTTATTTATTTATTTATTTATTTATTTATTTATTTATTTATTTATTTATTTATTTATTTATTTATTTATTTATTTATTTATTTATTTATTTATTTATTTATTTATTTATTTATTTATTTATTTATTTATTTATTTATTTATTTATTTATTTATTTATTTATTTATTTATTTATTTATTTATTTATTTATTTATTTATTTATTTATTTATTTATTTATTCTCAAGGCAATGCATTACAGAGAGGAGTGGTGAAAAACATTTTACAAATAATAGAACAAGATGGAGCAACATCAAAACTGGTACGCGCTGCGGGATGAAATGTAGGATGGCGGCGAAAATAGCGAGCTACTTAGCGAAGGCATAGAATGATAAATCTTGTGGAAGAGGCACAGGCGTGAAATTTTGCGGCGATGTGATAAGCTGGGTAAATTCATAGTTGATTTCATGCGAGTTACGCTTGCCATACGTGAGTGATTTGACAAAATGAAGCGTGCGGCGCGATTTTGAATGGATTCTAAGCTTATGACATGAATATTAACCTGTGGATCCCATACAGATGACGAATATTCGAGCTTAGGCCTGACTAACGTTTTATAAAGAATTAGTTTCAACTGCATCGGTGCAAGAGAGAAGTTACGTCGTAAGTAGCCGAGCGTACGGTTAGCATTATTGTTAATATTGTCAATGTGAGTCTGCCAGGAAAGGTCGTCAGAAATTGTAACACCAAGATATTTGTAAGAGGTAACTTTGCTGAGAGAAGAATTGTTCAGTACATAGTCAGAAGAAATATCGCAGGTTCGACGTGAAACTCTCATAATCTTACATTTAGAAGTGTTAAGGTTCATTAGCCAAGTATTACACCAAGAAGAAACGTTATCAAGATCAAGCTGCAGAGTAAGTTGGTCAGCAGGGTTTTTAATTTCACGGTAGATCACACAGTCATCAGCGAACAACTTTATGTTACAGGAAATGTTATTAGGTAAGTCATTAATGTAGATTAGGAACAGTAACGGCCCAAGAACGGATCCTTTCGGGACGCCAGAAGTTACGGGTGAGGAAGGGGAATTGCATTCATTAGCCGTTACAAATTGGGAGCGATCTGTGAGAAAACATTCGATCTATTTTATAATGTTAGTATCAAGATTAAGTTTACTTAATTTCAACAGTAGTAGTTTATGGCATACGGTGTCAAACGCTTTGGCAAAGTCAAGAAAAATACAGTCAACAATAGAAGAAGCGTCAAGAGCAAGGAATAGGTCGTTAGTAAAGCAGAGAAGCTGGGTTTCACATGAATAATTTTTGCGGTATCCATGCTGATGATTGCTGAAAAAGCAGTTATCTTCTAGAAAAGTGACGACGTGGGAATAAATGACGTGTTCCATGAGCTTACATGGTAGACTTGTCAATGATATGGGCCTGTAGTTAATGGGGTCATGAGCGTTACCTGATTTCGGAAGAGGAACCACCTTTCCCACTTTCCAGCCGCTCGGGAGGCAATGAGTTTCCATGGACTGCGTAAAAAGCTTACATAGAATAACAGATGAACATACAGAGGTATTACGTGAAAACTTTGCACAAATGCCGTCTTCATCCGGGGATGTGGATAATTTCATGTTTTCGATTAATCTTTGTATGCCGACGCAGTCAAATATGATAGGTTCCATCGGAAAAAAATTCGCGGCTGGGATATCAGGAAAAGAAAGGGCTGCTGTTTTAACAAACGAAGATGAGAACACAGAACTTAAAATGGCACAACACTTTTCTTTGGGTACACAGGTATTAGCTTGGGTTAACTCTAGCGTCGTTTTTTTTTCATTTCCGCTGATGGTCTGCCAAAATTTCCGCGGGTTAGTGGCGAGGAGTAAAGGAAGGGTTTCTTGATAGTAATTTTCTTTTGCAGAAGATAGTGCACGTGCGTACTCGTCAGCTACATGGAGATAAGCGGACCATCTTTCAGCGCTGTTTGTTTGTTTTGCTCGTCGAAAGATCCGTTTTTTCTTATTGAGTAGTCGTTTCAGCGTGGGCGTGTACCAGGGCGATTTTGTATTTTGCCTAGTTCTGCGGAGCGGGATGTAACGGTTAGTAAGCTGTTGTACCTTGCATTTAAACAAATTCCAGTTTTCTTCGACAGACCTTTCCGCAAAATGTGAATAGTAATCGCTGAAGAAACCCTGAAGCTCAGTGTTAATTGATGCATAGTCGGCTCTTTTGTAGTCCCTAAAAAATTTTGTACTTTCAGTTTTTTTCGACTGTTTTCGTCATGCTAAAGTGAACAGCGAAATGGTCGCCCACGCCCGGCATAACAGAAATGGACTTAACTAGCTCAGGATACGTGGTTAGTACCAGATCTAAAACAGTGGAAGAAGCTAACGTAGTGCGGGTTGGTGTATCAACTAGCTGAATAAGGTTGAAATTTAAACACACGTTAAGAAAGGACGTGCTCTCGGGCGAGGTTGGCGATATTGTTGGAAAAGGAGGGGACCAAGACACATTAGGGAAATTGAAGTTACCAAGAAGTAGTAAAGGAGCAGCCGGAAACCGTACGCGCAACTTATTTAGAACATCGTGTAATTCATTTGAAAAGCCTGTGGAAAGATTAGGGGGACGATAGCATCCACAAACAACAACATCTTTGTGGTTTATACGAACGCAGACGGCAACAAGCTCAAGCGTCGAAACAACAGGCACACTGGATGACCTAAGGCAGTCTTTAACAGCAATCAGTACGCCACCCCCGGACCTCGTACCCCGGTCGCAGCGGTAGAATACAAACCTTTCTTCGCAGTTAAATATCTCGTGATTTTCTATTTTTGCGGATAACCAAGTTTCGGTCAAGACAGCGACGTCCGCCTCACATGTATCTATTAGAGCAGATAAAGCGTCGCGCTTGTTATTCACGCTTCTAGTGTTACAAAGCAAAGAAGAATATTCCCGAGTTTGAGAAGGCCTGGCTAGTTACGATGACGAAAGAGCAGCGGTCATCTCCGAAGTATCGGTAGTGTTTAATTGGGAAACGTGCACGGGGTTATCGTAGATTGGACCAGCCTCAGTTACGCGATCAGTGACAGGGCAATAAACGTAAGCTTTTTTGTTAATAAGAATCTTGTTGTACTTTAGGTAGTAGGGCTGTCCGGTGGTTTTTGTGAAGGTTAGAAGCTTTTTCTGAATGTGGCGAGTGGCCTTGCAGAAATCTTCGCCAATTGACACAGGTGTGCTACGAAGCAAAGATTTCTTTGAAAAGGCGCTCTCCCTTGTTTTAAAAGAACTGAAACGAACAATTACGGGCCTACATTTGCTCTGTACGAACGTTCCAAGCCTGTGAGCGCGGGAGATAGCCTCATGAGACAGTTCCAATTTAAGCGACGCAGACACGAGTTCTCGAACTTTCAGCTCAGACTCAGCCCATGTTTCTGAGGCAGAATCCGACAGACCATAAAAAATTAAGTTGTCCCGACGAGAACGATCCTCGAAGTCATCAAGACGCGAGCTGAGTGCGGCACTTTCGTTGCGCACTGCAGCTGTTAAAAGGTCCGTGGATCGTCGGGAAAGCTCTCAAGGGAATTCATTTTTTGTTCGAGCACAGTTAGACGAGTGGTTAGATCTGTTACTTTGGAGTCAAGTAGTAACTGATTTTCTTTAACTTCGTTAATAGTTTTCTGTAAACTGTCATGACGCTCATCTAAGTGCGTCGTTAGATTCTTGATGGCCTCCAGCACTTCGCTATTGGGGCCTGGGTTTTGTTCAATGTCCCCGCAAAGGAGGAGTGCTTTCAATACAAGAACACAATCTGTCATTGTAACAAGCAACACTCTTGGGCATGGGAACAGAAGCAGAGAATAGTTACTACTTCTCTTTAACTTATAATCGTAGGAGTGACCAACCTGAACGAAGAGCAAAAAATGGTTTGATGAGACCATTGCGGCCGCCGCTCCGTTCCCATGCCCACTGAGGTGCGCGGTGCATGGCTGGCGGTATTTGTAGTGTCCAGGATGGCTTGACGATGTCGATGGCGTTGGCTTGCCGACAGCATGAAGGGTTACGGGAACAGGTGGTCGTAGTGACACCGGCCAACAAGGGGTCTGTTCAGGCAGGAGGGGGCACGTTCCGTTTGGCGTGCCAGGCGCAGGTTGCTCCGCGCAGACCGAGAAACGCGTGGCGATGACTGCTGATAGCTGAACGAAGAGCAAAAAATGGTTTGATGAGATTATTGCGGCCGCCGCTCCGTTCCCATGCCCGTTCCCATCCCCAAATATATGTGTAGCGCAGGTGTTTTGTTAAAAAAAAAAAGACAGGCTATGAATCATGCATACAAGAAGCGTTATATCGCTAGCAGTAATTTCAGCAAATACCAACCCTAAACACACAGATATAAGCACAAGAACAGCGCTGTTAATGGCGAAAATTACATGAACATGGCCGGATTACCCCTCACGCAAAGCGGAATAATTCAGCCATCGGTATTTGTCAAGCCATGCCAGTTGTGATTTCCGTTTCTGTTTTGAGTCTCTAACGCAGCCCATCTCGTAGCTTCTATCAGAGCTCTGAGCGAACATGAGAAGCTGGTCGACATTTCAGTACAGCCCAAATGTCGAGTCTGCTGTACTGAGCTCCCTCTTGGTGTTCTGAACTTAGTTGCATTATTCTCTGTCAAGTATTCAATGCTTCGTGCATAAATGCCCTATAGCATACCTGAAGGCTCGTACTATACAGTAACTTTTCTGGGGCGGCCATCCCTTTAAGTGTAAGAACCACTCCTGGATAAGTCATAGCAAGCCACTGCTAAGTTCATTATTCAATGCCATATCAAACATTAAATTTAGCAATAAAAAATAATAACACAAAGACGGCGGTGTCTGACCATGCTCTTGCGGTTAGGTATGTCCTGTGCAAGTCGAGAAAAATTTTAGAGCAAAATCGAGCAAAGTCGAGCAAAATACAGACTGCCGGTTTAGCCTTTACAGTGCAAGAGCATGGACGGTTTTGGAATGTATAGGGCGCATCAGAATTTTGTAGTTTTCGTTAGTGACACGGGAAATGGAAATTAAGTTGGGAAGCTCCTTAGTCCACCAAAAAACAGAGCATTGGACAGTCGTACAGACCCAGCATGACCTTTGGGCATGATGCGATGCTCGAAACAAGTCAGCATTTTGTTTCCCGGAGTGCACCAAGAAAACATGCGTAATGGCATGGTCACGCATACATAAATGCTACATACTACCACGCTTCAGCATGAAACGGACAGTAATGACACAGTTGAAGTATTCAATTGGATAACAGAGGCCCTGATGTTCAAACTGGAGCATGGCTACAGGATACAACATGATAGACACAGAAGAGGGTACAACATAACAGAGTGGCTTAAACTTGCAGAGTTGATAATTTCTCTGTCATTTTGGTTACTGAAGTAACGCTGACAATTGCTCAAAATTTCCTACATATGACATTTTAGAATGTATACGTAACCGTTGTGGATCCAGGCAGAATTACATCAGCGCGCGTGTGGGTGATGTGATGCACACACATTTGGGGGGGGGGGGGCAAAGGTGTGCTGGTGCTCTTGAGAGGGCCAGTGGTCTAGACCACCAGCAAGATTGTGTTTTGTGTGTGACCGCCTGCGTGTATCCGGCTCGGCGGAATATCATGCCGGGCATTGTTTGGGAGCGGCTCGTCTCAGTGACAATGTCGCGCCTATTCATCGACCTCATACGGAAAGAATTGGCACGGCGACAGCTGGACACTGCCGGTTTCAAGGAAGAGCTCATTCGGTGACTGGAAGCCGACATTCGGCAGCAGCATGAAGCTAGCCCCCGGTTGAAGCGAAGTCTTCCGCCGCGGTGCCTTTGACGCTAGACCTAGCCACGCTACTTAGCCTTGCCAGACACAGTGCCAAAGACTGCCTGCAACATGATCCGTTGCCTTTGCCAGAGCAGTCGCCATAGCAAGTGTTAGTAGCCCAAACATTGCCCTCAAGAAGTGCCCCTGTCGCATGACACCGTCGCATCCGACGCGGTGTTCGCGCGCAATCACCCCAATATTCCATCGTCCCGCTTCGCAGCCAGCCCACTCCCAGCCAGTACGCAGTTATAAAAGGTACATTGGCCGAACACAGAGCTGTTTTTGCTTGCCACAGCGATGATCTTGACCATATCACTGATATGAAGCTCCGTGTTTACCTGCTAACGCGTTGCCCTACAGGCGGAGCTCATACCGGTACGATGCAGAAGGAAAGCAGTTCCTGAAAACTCAGGGGCCCTAGTGAACCATCGCTTTCAAAGGGGAATGTAATGAGCTACAATCAAAGCCATCATCCGTGCCTTGCTCATCGCAGCCAAGAAACCGCTAACTCTACAGCTTCTGTGCGAATTCAAACCGAGTAAAGGCCAGGAGCTTCCATTCAAACAGTACGGCTTCTGTGGCCCCCTCCGCTTCCCTCTGAGCCTCCCGGATGCCGTACGCTTGACGCGGGTGGGTGGCGAAACCGAGTTCTGTCAGGCCAGTTCTCACAAAGGAAGTCAAGCACATACAGAATTCCTTCAACAGCCAGAAAGAGGTCATACCGTCGGTAAACCACCTGCCAACTACTTTCAGCCCAGCCAACAGCAAGCCCAGCATGCCGAAAACTTTGTCCATGGACAGAAAAAGTGAAAAACGCTCGTGAGCCAGCCACCTACAGGTTCCAAGCCCGTCAACAGCGCCAACCAGCCGCGACCTGTGCAGCAGCCAACGCCCAACTCGAGCCATCTGTGGTACCATAAGAGACCAAGGACAACTTGTGCCGCACCTGGCTGACCACTTCGTGAGTGGCATCGATGTACTTCAGCTGGACAAAGCCCATGCCCGAAAGTTTGGCAGCAGCATCGACCATTCAGCATTTGGCTACAAAACGAGCAAGGACTTCCTGCGTAGCAATTGTGGCATACTGTGTGCCACATGCAGCTCCATTTGAGAGGGTGTCGGCAACCTCCTGTCCAAGGACAACTGGCACGCCTTTCACGAACCTCGAAGCTAAGGCTAAGGCCCTTACCACGCTTCAGTGTGCATGAAACTGCCAGTGCAAGGAAGCAGGACAGTGTAGACTCACCTCTGCAGTCAGTGCAGCCACAGCTTAAACGGTACAATGCGCTTATTGGCTGTCTAGCCACCTAGATGACTTGGTGCACGAGTGAAGCGTGCGGCAGTGTTTCCCCCGCGTGTATGAGTGTTGTGCCTGTTGTGGACAATGTGCGGATATTACTGTCCGCGAGACGTGGTCAACCAAAGTGGGGCGGGGTGCGAGCAGCCAGCCACATGTGCTGTAGTCATTCGGTGATCACTAGCGTCACCTTCAGTGCCATTACGCCACGCAGCTCCAGGCCCATCCGAGGGCTGGGACACGCTTGCTTGTTTGTGCTTCATGTGTACCTGCCTCCGGTGTGGTCAGTCGTGTTGTATAATGTTCAAATAAATGCTTTCATTTAAATAACTCCCATTTGCCTCGCCATGCCACCTGAATGCCCCAGCCTCCACGCCCAGCCCTCACAGTACTGCATACGGTGCAATTCATGAATAGCGAGGTGGACCAGAGATAGCGCAAATTAAAAGTAATGTGGTTTTAGCAGCACAATTTACAACAATCAAGGCCTAAACCTGAAAAATAGCTGCAGTGATTTCATTGAATCGGCAGATTTGAAGATCCACGGCGGCATCCAAAGAAAGAATCTGGCTTGGATGTTTTTAAAAAACCATAGTAGAGATAGAAAATGTAGGTGATTTCTTGCTGAAGTTAGATGTCGGGATTATTTACCATAGAAGTGCAAAGTATGTGTGTGCTTAAATTTGTTTTGAGATAAGGCGTGTTCAGCGCAAATGTCAAAGAAGGCATTTCTAGTAAATTTATCTTGAGTGGTTTTCAAAGTGTCAAGACGCATAAAAAACAAATAGGCTCGGGTAACACTTCTTTACCATGTCTCCAGATAAACCTCTCTCAAGAGACGTTTTTAAAACCTCTCGGGGTAACATATGCTTGTGTTGTTTTCAGCAAGACATCTTTTACACGTTTACAAATAAACTTCTCAAAACTGCTAGCGGTAAACGTTTACAAGATGTCTTCACGTATAGGTAGACGATTGTAGCTGTTTCAGGCTGTTTCAAGACGTCTTCAAGACAATTTGCGTTTCATGGGAAGGAGTCATTTGAGTCAAATGACATTCGACTCAAAGGCCTTTGAAACGCTCGTGTAGCCTACTGTTCAAGGTCACGTTGTGATTCTAAGAAGTGAGGCACGGAAAAGCGTTGTGAGGTGCAGAAAATCGGAGCGCGCGACGGGAAAAGGAAATAACAGCGCCGTGGGAGGGTTCTGGAGAAGGGCGACGGACCGTAGGACGCTCGCCGAGTGGGCAAACCACTTCTGTATAGCTACTACTACCCCGGGACAGTCAGCGATCTTGGCAAAACACGCGGTAAGAGGGCAGATCTCAAACGCATAATATGGGCATGCACAGAAAAGCAAGGAGACACACAAAGGATAAACATATTTAATGAGGAGCAATGGGAGACGGCACTGCTCAGCTCCGAAGAACTACTACAGCAACTACTGATCCAAGAAGCTGAAGAAGCCGTCATAGGTCAAGGACTCCTGGCCGACGACTGAAAAGAGGGGCAGGGCACTCCCACCCCTTCCCCCTCTGGCTTTCTGGGAAAAAAATAGTTTTTTTCTCTCTCTCTCTCGCTCGGAGCTTCGTTTTACATCGCTATGTGTGACGACGCACAAGGCCCTGATCGCGGGCGGGGAGGACCGAGAAAATACGCCACGGCGGCAAGGGCTAGAGCAGATGGAAATGCCGCTCGTCGTAACCGCGTCGATTGGGAGGAAACAGCTACGGACGAAGCTGCGGCTGCGGCCCACCGAGAGCAGCATGAAAGTTCGACAGAAAGGTCAACAGCACGTTAACATAACGTTCAACTAGACTTTCGCTGTCACATTCTTTTAAAATTCTGAGCCTCTCCCGTAATATTTGGCGTGGAAGGATGCCCGAGAATGCTAACAGCTTGAGCGGGCACTGACGTACCTTAATTGAGAGGCCTGGGCCAATCCAGATCAGTCAATCATGATACAAACGCAAACGAAAGGTATTTGAAAATGGAAGAGGGAGTAATTTATTTGGGACGTACGAACGTACAAATTAAAAATAACGATAGTTTGCGAGGTAGGCAAACGCTTAAATGTCTGTCTGTCTGTCTGTCTGTCTGTCTGTCTGTCTGTCTGTCTGTCTGTCTGTCTGTCTGTCTGTCTGTCTGTCTGTCTGTCTGTCTGTCTGTCTGTCTGTCTGTCTGTCTGTCTGTCTGTCTGTCTGTCTGTCTGTCTGTCTGTCTGTCTGTCTGTCTGTCTGTCTGTCTGTCTGTCTGTCTGTCTGTCTGTCTGTCTGTCTGTCTGTCTGTCTGTCTGTCTGTCTGTCTGTCTGTCTGTCTGTCTGTCTGTCTGTCTGTCTGTCTGTCTGTCTGTCTGTCTGTCTGTCTGTCTGTCTGTCTGTCTGTCTGTCTAAAATACC
>NW_027526349.1:208390-231227 GCF_048455015.1 Haemaphysalis longicornis
TCTGTTGCAGGCACTCAACAAAGTCTTTCTTCCTTCCTTCCTTCCTTCGGTTCATTCGAAAGACTGCCTCGTTAGAATAACACTTGCACCAATTTTAGCCCGAACTTATCTAAAACATGCTACGTAATGAGGAAAAAAGAGAATAGGCACACAACACCCCAGCTACTTTTTCACACTGAACTGATGACGTATTGTGGGAAGCTTGTTGCGGTTGGCAGACATTCACGCTTAAACTTCGTGTACATTCTTTTTATGCCAGTGACAACGGTGAAGCAAACAACGGAAGTTACGGATGAACACGTAAACACAGAAGCACCAGTGCATATGGTGTGCACTATGCCGACTGAAGCTGCACAGCTATTGGGCACGTTGCGCTCGTCTGCTACACCACTGGCCAACTGGCACTAGTGACATTGCCACTTACAGTACCCTGCTTGTCGAGCAGACCCTATGTTTCACGAAACCGTTGCAATCAACCACAACAAAATTAAGCTAGGTACAAATCAGGTCAAGAACAGACAGGTGCAGACGAAGTCCTCAAATGGTATCGTTGTGCCATCAACGAAGGAAAACATTAAACAAGGCTTACAAAAGACTATTTTGGTGTACGCAGCAGCTGTAGTCAACATACAACTTTCACATTAGGTACGTTCCCTGAAGACATCATCGCTGATGTCAAGAAACACACAATAATTAGCGGGAGAATTAAAAGTTTGGCTTAAAATGTTTGCTTTCTCAGTGAATAAAGCATCGTTTGCTGTCGGACAAGTGCAGGGGGAACTATAACACACCGAATCTTTCGAATAGAACAAACTTGTATTCTGTCTTCATGGCGGGCCTTCTAAGAGTACTGAACATTTTATTTGAAAGTACTATAGCCTTGGACAATGCAAGATCACTGAATTTCCCCAAGCTTCACACCTGAATCCCATGTCACCCTTTACTGTTTTTGGCTGGTGAGCCCACGTTCTCAATCAAACGACTTTTACCCTACCTCCGTGATACTGGGTTTATAGCTCACATCTCGCACCATGTGTAGCCCCAGATCACCTAGGGAACAAGTGTAGAACAGAGTGTCCTCTAGTGCATTGGCACCCTCACTGCCCTCGGTGCATCAAGGGGCGTGATTAGAGGCTTTTAGTGCCCTTTATTTAAGATCATCATTTTTGTTTCTCACTATGATGATATTCACATTTTAGAATAGGCACCCTCCACACCCATATACAACTTTCTTTTTATGTATTTCACATAAATCCCATTATACCCTACCAAGAAACATAACACTGACTGATCACAAGACTGTTGTGACGCTTTTTAGCCACCAACCCTCTAGCACCATCAAAACATACTACTACTACTACAACTACAGTAGCCGACCGTTTTTCTGGACTTTTTTGGAGTCCAAAAATTCGCACTTGCTGGATATTTCGGACTTTTCCGAGGAACCCCCAGTTGCCCCATAGGAGTTATGACTCACAGATTTTTTGGACTGCTCTTTTATTCGAACGATTTTTCCTTCCCCTCCAGGTCCGAAAAATCAGTCGGCTACTGCACTACTACCACTACAAGATATGACACTTGAGCTAGTTGGTGCTGGTTGAACCTCTTGTTGGAGCAGTGCAGACGATGTATACATAGCGCCTTTCTCTCTACCGCTGCCTCGTGTATTTGTCACCTGCACTGCTCTATAAACAGAGTGAGACCAAGCATGCCTTCAACACTGCCAGATGCTTTCAAATCACGGTTCAATGGACAGTCATCCATCCAATACATTTCAAAACATGGCCCAACCAGACGCTGTCAAAGCACGTCTCAAGACGCAATCGCCTGAGCATGTCCGTCTGCTTCAACCTGCACTGTTAAGAAGGCACACTGGTCTTAGAAACGGTCTTTTTTTGCTTTCCAACCAATTTTGACGAAACTTCATGGGATTGTTCAGTTTTTTTTAGCTGATTTCAAATATCTAATTAGTTTTGATGTGAGGTAACTAGTTTTAGAGTTAATTGAAAACTTCCCTCGATTGTTTATGAGAACAATAGGAAAAAGAACTATTCAACAAAAGATTACCAGCAAAACATGAATAGATGCCAGAAGTTGTGGAGAATGAAATGTGGGAAGCAGTTTTTTTGTGTTGCAATCACATACACGTTTGCATCAATTCTAACTTCTAGGTTTGAACTACTCCTGCTAACCAATTAAAAATAACGCTAATTAAACAACTACTGAAACACAAAATGCGAAATTGGCTTCCCATATCGCATGGTTTAAACATTCAGCTTCACAGTGCGAGAGAAATGATCTTCCTAGCTGCACTACATGCTGGGATGTACCTCTCGAGAACTTTGTATCACTGCAATACCGCTTGTAAGGAAAAAGTGGGGAATTATGGGAAAATAATTATTTGTTTGTTGAAATCGGACCTCTACGGCTTTTATAAGAATCTGGTACTGTTCCACGTACAGAATTTTCGGAGAAAGAACTGTGCAAATCATGAGAAAAGTGACACCTACAAAAAAAAAAAAATGCTTTTTTGTGCAATTTTTCGGTCCCGAAGACCCATGTGCCCCCTTAATTAAGCCAAACGGACAATGAAGAGGTAAAGCTGCACGTTGCCACGTGCCATACTCACAGCCTCCAGCAGCGACCTTCTGCGGTCCAATGCTGATTGACTGGAGCACCGACGTAAGCGCCTGTGTTGCCCTCGACGCCCGCTTGGCATGCCCCGCGCTGGCCATGTGGTCCCGTAACGGTGCGGGCCCCGTGAAGGTCATCTGGCATGGCTCGCATGACAGGGGGCCGAGGAGTTCGCGGGGGGTGGCCACCTTCTTCTTGTGCTTTTCCGACACCATGTGCTGCTGGTACGGCTCAGGACCCGAAAAGGTCTTGCCGCACGGATCACAGAAAAAGCCGGGAACGCTCATCGTTGCCCGATGGGGAGCTGCGTCCACCTGCAAGGCCAGCGGGTGATTTGTTAGTTGTAAATGCGGCTCAAGGCTAATGGAGTTAAGGGGAACGTGAAGGCAACACGTAACACTGCTTCAGTTCAAAGACTGCCATGGCAGTACAGAACTTGTCAATTTTTGATTAGGCTGGATGATTGGGAAGAAGGAAAGGGACGCTTTGAGCATCTCTCCTCGTGCATGTTGAATGATGCCGCCCTTTGATGGCACTGGAATGTCAAGAAATGTCAAGGATGGAAAAGGTATGTCAAAAGAAGCTAAAAACGTAGCACTACTTTTGTGCAGCTCTCGTAACCGTGCAAAACTAGTGAAATCAAAATAAGTATCAGGGACTCGGTTCTTTCGTTTTCTAATTTGAACAATCAGATATCTGTGGGCTCGAGATTTCATATTTTAGCCAGAGGAGGATATGCTCTACCAAGTTTCCGCTGCCTGCTACATTGCGTTGTTGACGTGGGTGGCATATCAACACCCCATTTCTGTCTCCTCTACTGTCCTAAGAAGACAATAGAAGCTTTTGGCACATTCAGTGGGTAATACGTAAGCCACCCTTTCAAATGAAGATTCCTCCGTAACAGAAGCATTCATTGAATAACATTTTGTAGAGGTATAAGCTGCCCTAGCTATTGAACAAAGCAATGTTGCATGTTGTCATCAGAGTTGCAGCAATTAGAAATGCTACCACTGCCTATTCTTTTCGTATTTTAGATGCGACGCATCTCTTGCTCTGAGGCATGTCCCTCCTGCGTCAGCGTAGTCCGGCGTACGCACGCCAGCTGCGCATGCACGACTCTCCTCCAGTCTTCTCTCCGACAGCTGTGCGTGCAACGCTCTCACTCCGTCTCATTATCATAAACAACAGCTGTGTGCGCGCGCTTCACTCGCTTCGCTCCCATCGCGCAAGCGTGTGCATGCGCGACTCTCCTCCGTTGTCTCCTCTCCTTGAGGCGCTGTGAATATAAAGCGGGTATCGCGCTGCGGCGGTTCAGTCAGCACCCGCTCTCTTTCGACTTCGCGTCACTTTGCTTGACGACTGCGTGCTTGACTTGATTCTTCCGATGAAGACGTGATGGAAGCGACGGTCCCTTCAGCGAGTGGTGTGACACAATTCAATACCAGCGTCACTCCATCACACCAGGGTTCCCTCGCGGGAAGATGGGCGTAATTTTTCAAATGATCTGTATTTTTGAAAAAATAAAATACAGAAACGACCAAAAGTTGAAAGTAGACAATTATTTTTGATTACTGCCCTGACTGAAATGATTTCTTTTTCCACTCCCCCGGCCCCTTCTGGTTATTCACAAAAAATTATAGACGTTTTTTTACTACAATTATAGATCTAAGTGATCAAGTAATATACGAATGCTACATGTTTCAAAAGTCAATGACTTTTGGTCATCGACGAAGGAGTCACAAGCAGAGGATAATTTAGGTGATCGCAATTTTTCAGGATGCCTCACAGACTTTCGAAGCATGATGAAACGGTTCTTCACCACATGCGGCTAAATGTCGCTTACACAGGTTATTTTCGCTTCAAGATGAAACAGGCCGCTTCCCCCCTCTGCACTCCTTGTGACGTGCACGAGGACTTGAACCACACATGTGAATGGGCGCGGTATAGAGCAGCTAGGACGTCCCTTTTAATGTCCTTGTGCCATCCACTTTCTAGTGGACTAAGGCTAAGTGATGCATTACACCCTTGGCCTAACTCAAAATGACCATCTCGAGCAACAAAAGCTCTATCGACTTTCCTGCAAAGTACAGGCCTTGATCAGACTCCTCGAATAAGGCCTCATTTAAAGCGCGTCAGTCATTTTAGTCATCATCATCACTTCATCAATTTCATATCTTCTCATATATCTGTTAAAGCAAGCTCGGTGCCTTTGCCAGGCCAACCTCACCGGTACCACTGAGAACTATTTCTCTCTCTCTCTCTCTCTCTCTCTCTCTCTCTCTCTCTCTCTCTCTCTCTCTCTCTCTCTCTCTCTCCATTCCCAGATACAAGGGCACAATCCCGGCACTTCTTTTATGCACCCAGCGCCATCTTTTGGTTCGCAATTGGAACACTCACTCTATTATTCTTCTTACCCCACTGGATGTATCATACTTTTTCCCCAACTCCCATTACCTAATCCCTCTCCCCTAGACACCAAAATTCGCTAAAGCGTTAACATGTATCCCTTGTACATAAAATAAATGCGTGTTACCACCACCACCTAAACAACTACTCACACGCTTCGCTATTCGGAATAAGTAGCAAAAGGCGAAGAGTATGGGTAGAGTCATGGGCTTCGTAGCAATCGGCCAGTGTTCCGAGACCCAGGAGCGCTGAAGTTTTTTCCAAACAACGTTTCTACGCCAAACGGTTTCTTAGCTCAATTCAACGCGTTTTTTTTTTTTTTTTCGTGAATACGAGTGGTTTGTTATAAGAGGCAGGGTGCGCCGTACAGTGCCGCGGGCTTGTGATCGGAACGGAATATATCGCTTCCAGTGTAGTGTGATAGAAGGTTAGATTTATTCGCACCAAAACAAAACAAAAACAAAAGAGATACAAACACTGGGAATATTGGGGGAAGAACAGAATAAAAATATTTCTTTAAAGAGAAAGTTTTCAGAAGCCGAAACTTCCCGAGTGCCATGGCGGATAGTTTCATATTGGTGGGCACATTAGCTTTTACCAAATCGCTGACGCTACGACTAGAATTCTAGTCCACTTTACTTACGGGTTGCGCGGGGCTGCTGAAGAGGACCTCACCACCTCACTGGGTGATGAGAGTTGGCCACAAAATAGGCAGGAGGAACCAACGACAGGAACCGCGCGTTGCAGGAGGGAGCCGGCGAATCACCACTGGTAGACTAACCAAGCGAAATGGAACGCGGGGTGGAAACATAACGGCGAGGAAGCACGCGCCTTGAAGGAGGGTGCTGGCAAATTATCATTGGTTGAGTGAAATAGAACATAGGGTGGTCGAACCTACCGAAATTTACACAGAAACTTGGTAACGAAAGGGAATCCCCTCAAATCTCGCGATCGTCTCGCCACCACACGGTGCCGAGTGGTAACTTGCGCTGGTTCAGGAATACCTAGAAAACAAACAAACAAACAAAATAATCTAAATAAATAAGCTTTTATTTAAATAAATAATTTTATTTTATCAGAACAGTCGCGAACCTAAAATTTTTTTTAATTTTTTTGCGATGGCGTTGGCGCCACGCGTCGGCTGGTAAGAAATCTCGCGTCGTCTGCTACTTCTGCGGCGCGAAGCCCGAACATGAAAGTATGGAAGATAGCGGACCCCATCGCTTGAAGGCAACCATCGCTCCGAGCTGAGGCTCAGCTGAACACGCTTGACGAACTCGTCGAACAACGTCGCTCAGCCCGTATACACAAACGTACTTTTGTTGCAGAAGCAGCGGCCTTGGCTAGCTATATGGGCTGTTCCCTACCTGCTTCACCAGATCACCCTCTAACCAGGCCACCGTGGCGGTATCACCAGGTGACCGACAACCGACCACTGACTAGACTGCACACTCGAACTACCGGAAAAGCATGTGCGAGAGGACCACTACTGACGGCTGCGACCCAGTACGAGGCGATAGAGGCCTTCGTGGACGCTGGTGCCCAGGATGGCGTTTTATCTACGGCGATACAGTGTCCCGTTTATCCTGACGTCTCTCAAACTTGCCTTTACCAAACCATCCGCACCAGTACGCTTTTCAGTGAGTGGGCGACAAGATAATGGCTCCAGCAGGGTGACTTTGTGGTAACAGCTAAGGCCCCTAAAATTTAGGGGCCTTAGTGACGGCAGCTTCGCGACACCACCCCCCTACGGGAAAGAGTGCCCCCTCCCCGCTCCTTTGAACAAAATTACGGCAAACGCATTAGAAAACGACACGTTAAAGGAGCCATGAAGAGAAAACACAAGTTTTGTTCATTCAAAAGCGCCCCGTTAGAATCATACTGGCCCCACATTTAACGCAAAATTCGCTCAAATAAGCTATGTATTTAGGAAGAAAGGGAATGGCCATGCGACCCACTATCTCATTTCCCGCAACAGAACCTATGATGTCATATGCGCAGCTGTGCGATTGGCTGAGGCCGGCAAAAGCAAACGCATATATTAGGCAGGGCTTATAAACTTGCCGTACGAGCATTTGCACTTAAATGTAATCCATATTCATTTTACAGCAGCAAGCAGTAATGAAAGTTACGAAAATACATGTAAACATAGAAGTACCGATGCGCACTGCTGTTGGTACTGCGCGCACTGTGCTTGTTTAGCGGCACACCAGCCCTCGGCTTTGGAGTTCTTTTGCACGACACTGGCCGATTGGCGTAAGTGACGTTGTCTTTTGTGGCCCTGTTTGTCGAGCATACCCCATGTTTCACGAAATGATTACTTTCTACCGTAACAAAAACGAGCCAGGTGCAAATACAATATTAAAAAAAAAAGCAACGGCGACCAACGGTTCGCTGATGATGATGATGATCGTTGTGGCCAGAAACCCTTTGTATCGGGCGGACACCGAAATGTCCAAGCCAGGTGAAAAAGTTAACAAAATACATATAAAAGGAAAAAAAACCGGCTGAATGCCTAAAGTCATTGCACCGTCCCCACCAGCGAGAAAGCTAAAGGTAGCAGTTTTCCTGCAGTCTTGTGTATATGGTACACTGCATGCGTATGTACGTCCACTGCACTGTCACCATTCACTGCAGTTCACTCGTGCGTTCACTGCACCGTCACCACAGCCGCACCCAGCCGAACCGATCGCTGCCAGAGTTGCAGTCGCTCTTTCGTCGTGTGTACGTCCATGGCATTGTCGACGCCGTCCTCGAACCCTAGCGCCTGTTGTATAGTGGCGTTGACTCTGGCGGGTGGGCGCAGCCTGTGGCAGTGCAGCACCAGGTGCTCCATGCTTTCCTCGTGGTCGCCGCATGCCCTGCACTTTGCTGCTTGAACCTCTGGTGTGCTGTCGTAGTGCCGGCAGTACAGCAGCGTGCGCAGTGCCCCCGCACGGGCCTCGAAGAGGAGTGTGCTGCCGCTGCTGTTGTCGTAGACACGCATCCGGCCTATATCTTGCCTGTGGTTGCGGTACAGTTCCAGGGTAGACTTTTGGTGCATTGTGGTCTGCCAGTGAGCGCGTTCCTCTTCTTTCACCCTGGAGCGCACCTTCTCTGTGATCTTGTGCGGCGGGCCCACCTCGATCGGGCTTGTAGTGAAGCCGAATTTTCGACGGAGGTGGTAGAGGCGGTTGCACCACTGTGTGCGAACACCCTTGAATGCCATGTAGCGGAAAAGTCGCCGCGCCCAGCGTTCGTCGTTCATGACTCGGAGTCGCTCTTCGAATGCAATTTTGCTGGTGGCCTCGCGAGCCTCAAATGTTGACCATCCCAAGTCACCCTGTATGGCCTCCACAGCCACTCGGCCATGGCAGCCCAAGGCAAGGCGGCCCACCTCTCGCTGACCACGCTCGAGCCACCCCCGTGTTGGCGCCGACACACACACCACAGCGTTCGCAAAGGTGAGACATGGGACGTGCACCGACTTCCACAGGTCACGGACCAACAGGTATCGGTTGCACCCCCATAAGCACCGTCTGCGCAGGATACAGCTGGCGCGTCTCGACCTTTCTTTCAGTAGAGCCTCGTGTGTAGCATACTTGTCGCCAGTGGTGTTGAAAGTGATGCCAAGGTAACAATAGCTGTGCATCGGTGGAACTTCTTCCCCGCCAGGCAGCAGCACAATGCGAGCTTTGTCCTCTGGGTCGGAGAAGCACAGGACCGCTGACTTGCGCGTGTTGAAGGCCAGTCCCAGTGTTGACAGATGCTCAGCCGAGGCGGTGACAAGTCCCTGTAGCTCAGCCACACTTCCAGCGAGCAGGACAAGGTCATCGGCGAAGACCAGCCCCGGTAGTGTCCACATTTGCGGGAGTCCATCTTCAGAATAGGGCAGCGTGAAACCAAGTCCCGACGAAATAAGGGCTTTCTCTAGCCCCGCTACATACAGCATGTATAGCAGCGGGGAGAGCGGGCACCCCTGCTTCAGTCCCCGGTGTATTGCCACTGGCTCCGTGTGGACCTCTCCGAAGCATGCCACTGCCTTGTTGCTGGTGTATAAGCGCCGCAGAAGGTCAATCCATTTGGATGGCATAGCCAGGTCGCTCATGTGCTGCAGCATACGGCCGTGTGGGACATTGTCATATGCCTTAGTGACGTCGAGAAAGCATGTCACCAGGCCGCGGGATTCTTTCCGTGCAATGTCTATGCACTGGGAGAGTACAAACAGGTTGTCCTCCACCCGACGACCCCGTCTAAATCCATTTTGCAGCTCCGTCAGGTGACCACTTTGCTCCGCCCACGCGCTCATCCAGGCCTTAAGCACTTGGGCAAAAAGCCTATACAGTACGCTGGTGACTGTGAGTGGCCTGTGATCCCTGAGAAGGCTGCTGTCACCGCCTTTCTTTGGTATTAATGACACTTTTCCCAGTAGCCATGCCTCTGGGATGGGGTCGCCGTGGATTATGCCGGTGAGGATTGCTGCAAGGTGTGCTTGCGCCACTTCCCCCAGACACTTGACCAGTTCCGCAGGGATGCCATCGAGTCCGCTTGCCGTGTGAGCCCCAATGCGAGCAAGAGCACGTTTGAGAGCCAGCGGTGTCACTTCCCATTGGCAGTCAGCCATGTACGAGTCCTGTTCACTTGGCGGCTCTCCTACCGGGCTGGCTTTGTGCTGGACGTCACCTTGGTTGGGTGTATGGTCAAAGATTCTCTCAAGATGCGATTGGAGGTGCCGACGTATATCAAGCACTGTGTCACCCGTCATTTCATCTCGGAGCTTTGGCAGTGGCGATTTGCGGTCGAGTGAGGAAACATAGGTCCAAAACTTCCGGGTGCTGCTACGGCCTGCTGCAGTGATCTCCTCCAGTTGCCTTTGGTCGTTTTCTGCGATTTTGCATTGGACCAGCTGTTGCACTGCTCGTTTGCAGCGCAGATACTCTTCCCAGGCTAGGAGGCATTCACTGGCTGTGAGATTTTTCACTGCATGCCTGTGTGCCCGGTTCGCCGCACGCCGCTTTTCAAGGGCCTCTTTGATTTCCCTGTCCCACCACCGCTTTCGCTGAGGGCCTCCTTAGAGCCTGTGCGAACCTCGTGCTTGCGCATGATTCTCTTGAGCTCATCGACAAACTCCGAGTACGTTGCCTTCCCTGCGTGGATGGGGCTGCACTCGAATTCGCTGGCAACTGTTTTGTATGCAGGTGCCGGCAGATAGCGCTTTGCAGGTTTTCGAGGCTGTCGCACATGTTTTTGGTGGGGCGATGAGAGTGACAGCTTGATGCGATTGTGGTCACTCCCCAGGCTGAAGAGGCCGCTTTCGTCGATGTGGACCTGTCTGATGTGTGCTGCCAGTGAGGACGATATCAGTGCGTAGTCAATGCAGCTACGACTGTTGCGAGCACACCACGTAAAGTCACCTTCACAGTCTCCTCGCAGGTTGGCTATCTCGAGAGAGAGCTTCTCAGTCAGGCCAACCATAAGGTTACCATTATAGTCCTGGAACCCATCGATGGCCTGAATGTGCCCATTGAAGTCTCCCATCAGGAGCACTTGTTTGTTGGTTCCCCACCGTGCCACATCCTGTTCTATGCATTGCAGTATGCTGCAGTTGCCGTCGTGTGGCCCTTGGGTGACAGCTAGGTACACAACACCGATGATCGTGGGCTTACCAAAGATGTTTCCGGTGATCCAGAGATGTTCCCGGCACGATCCTTCCAATCTCGCCCATGCATCACCGTTTCGCCACAGCACGCCCACCCCACCACCTCTGCAGTCAGCTTCCCGGTTGCAACCCGCCCAATGCCAACTTCCATGTATCGGCGGTTCCTCAGAGCCCCGAAGGTGCGTCTCAGTTACTGCATAGATTGCAATGGCCTCCCGGTCAAGAGTTGCATACAGCTCTTCCCACTTTGAAGCTTTCCTTGCCCCGTGCAGGTTTAGCAAGCCGATGTTTACCGTTCCTGCCCACTTTGTGCGGTGTCGACAGGAACGCTTCCTTTTTTGTTGGGCACTTTTCCGGGGGTCAGTAGGAGGTGCTCCCTCCCTCTGCGGGATGTATCTGGTCTGTTGGGTTGGGTGCTTCACGGTGGTGGCTGTTGCCTGCTGAAGAGATGGCGGTGGCGGTGGTGGGCTCCCTCGGCCATCGGTGTTGTTGCAGGTGTCTCCTACTGGGTGGGCCATTTCTTGGCTAGGATGCTTTCCAGGGACTGTGCGATGAGCTGAACCAGCTCCATTTGGTGCTGATTTGTCCCGCTCTTCCGTCTCTGCTGGTTTTTGTTTACCGGCCTTTTTTGGGTATGGTGCATCACCCCTGTACCTTGTTTTGGGTCTCCACGCTTGTGCCCATGCTGTACAGGCAGCTGGCCCTCCTTGGACAGCATCCTTGTCAGTGGTTTTGGTTTCCCCAGTCGGGGTGGGCCTCCCCGATCTAAAAAACGCACCAAGGACTGTCCAATGAGTCGGCTGATGAGGTGTGTGCTGTCCTCGCTGTAGTGGAAGCCATCTTTGCCATAGCCGATAGGCAGCTCTATCTTGTTCATGTCGATGAAACGTTGCCCGGTCTTCCGACACCACTTTTTGAGCTTCGCATTGGCCAGCACAATTGCAGCGCGCACCTCTCCGCCTCGGCTGGTGATCTCTGGGATGGAGCACACAGTGAGCTGTCCGCGCCGACCAGACCATTCCCGCGAAAGGATGTCTGTGATTCCCTCAGAGGTGCCTTGCAGGACGTCATGGATTCCGGCATGCAGGATGTACTGTCTCTGGGTAGATGGGGCCTTTTTCTCAAAATCAGTTGCATAGCGGACAGCATCTGCCATCGTTGTCTTTGCTCCGTATAGGAACTCAAAAGTTCCCCGCGAACCAGTCTCGGCCATCAAGGTCTCCGCCAGGAGGCTCACATTTTTGTCGCCGGCCATCACAACCTCCCTCTGCCTGCTCTGTGGTGGGCACCCCCTCGCGTTCTGGTGTCCGTGCTGGTCGTTGGCAACCTGTGGCTTGTCCGGATTCTTTCCAGCAATGGTCAGAGCCTGAGCTCCACCACTGATGCGCTCTGGGGTGTTCCACTGCGAAGCCTTGTTCTTTTCATTACGCCGCAGCTTCCGGTGCGTTTTTCCTCGCGTTCCCTTTAGCTGAGCATGTCCCAGGTCACATGACTCTTCCTCATCCAGGCAGCTGAGTATGGCAGCGCCATCTCGGAGGACTGACGGTGGGTGAGGCTGCAGAGCCTAATGGCGCACTGGAAGTTTTTGAATACCGGCCCTTCTGACTTCATGGAAGACGTCACGAAAACACATGATTTGGCGGGAGAATCAAAATTTTGACCTAGATCGATTAATTTCTCAGTGAATATACGACATCGCTCGCTGCCGGACAAGCGCTGGGGCACATTAAAACACGAAATCTTTCGAATAAAACAAACTTGTATTTTGTCCACATGGCCCCTCTAAAGTTTATGCCTCGATTAATTGTGCTGTGTTCTTCAAACCTCTACGACTACACCTGCTAAAACAACGGGCGGCTGTGCGATATACTGCGAACGACCTGCACAATACCAACAGGACGCATTTGAGTCAGAGATTTTGGCGGATTGAATTGTAGACTTCGAATCTGTAACGAAAAAAATCGTCGAATTTCATTATCATCATTCTGACGCGCCCTCGCATTATGCAAATTGTGATTTTCTGCTTCGCGTTTCATAATCTTCATTATCGTCGTCATCACCGTGTGGCCGCACATTGTCTAGTGTTGGTTTCTTTTCTTTACTTCGGGTTTTGCCACGCGGCTTATGAAAGGAAGTTTAAATATAGGAAGAGAGAGGAAAGTAGGCTGCCCCGAGATTCATCATCGCCACCACCACCACCATCATCATCATCATCATCATATGCCCTCTCATTGTGTAAAGTTGACTTTCCTGTAGAGTGTTCTGGTGTAACATCGCCATCGGTGCGGCATAGAAAGCTTCGATTTAAATTGAATCGGCGTGCCCCTTGTGCCCCGCTCCTGTAGAGCAGGCTACAGCGGAACACTTTGCATGGTGCTGGCCTGCCCTACGAAGCCTATGCCTCGTGCACCTCGCCTCCTGTGGCCAGCGCCCCGGCCGTTCGCCACACTTCGTCGCGTGGTTTACATCATGACACCCGGCTCCGATTTCTTCTGGAATCTGGGGTGTGTCTGTGTATATGATTTTATTTGTGGTGGTTAGAAAACCTGTACAGAAGCGAAAGAATGACTGACGTTTTGAAAAAGGAGGCCAGCGGCCCTGGGTGCAAAGGGAATAAAGGCATGGGGCAAAAGAAATCAAATAAGGAGCTTCGGAAGCACAATTCAAGGTATTTGCTGAACTACCTGATAAAGCCTCACACGTAGATTATCTTGCTTCTTGTGTCTTTATCTCGAAAGGGCCTCCGGACTTTATGGCCCTCGTAAAAGCTCAGATTACAGAGGTTCAGATGCATTAAGGGACACGATGCTGGGTCTTGGGCTACAATCCTACCAATACTGGCCATGAGAGGGCTGAAGGAACAAAGGCGGCGGCACTGTGGCGGGGGCGCCACCGACAGGACCCGCGCGTAGACTCTTGCGGATATCGACCAACACGAGGTTAAGAATCGTGGCACCAAGAAGGAATGAGGAACCGCAGGAACAGCATGGGAACAGGGTCGAGAAAAGCTCAAGAAAATGATAGGAGGACAATAGGATTTGGATAAATTTGGAAGGAAGTTACTAAGCTGCAATGGTGCATTTTTTACGAGGCAAGGACAGAGGAATTGACAGATGTGCGGCGCGCAGCATGCGCACGCGGCGGGTGCTGGGCTTCTATGGCCCGGCCTCCACATATTGCCTTCCCCCTCACACTATCGCCATCTACTTTCATCCTCCGCAGTCTTGCGAGCACATATTCGGTGCTTGAGACCTCCGCTTCCCCACACCCAAGCTACCCCGCCCTACTTCCTCTTCCCCTGCCCAACGCTGCTGACACTGCCGACATCACCCCTGTTCCACGCGCCCCCAAGGCCGTGTTCTGGTACAGAAGGAATGGCAGGGATCTTTGTCCTGGCTCGTGGTACTGGGGCTTGTAACTGTGGTCCCTTACAAGGAAGGTCGAGCAGATTCCAAAGCGAGTAGATTATAAACACTTCTGAAGCCCCAAAGGACTTCACGCAATTTTCCCGGAAGAAGCCTAAAGGCTCACAACTGTGGCGAAGACGGACCTACACCTAATGATGTGAGCCTTTCAGGACAATATGGAGGCCCCTCGATTCAAGGACCCGGCAAATAAGCGCTGGGAGGAAATGCAACCCAGCGTACACCCGAGCGTTCAGCAGAAATTGATCGAAAGGTCGCAAGCGGCGGCAACAAGACTCAAGTGGCTTCCGGAATAGGCAGACCTGTTTTAAGTACCGTCGCAGGCGTACGCCACAAGCAAGAGGCAGACCCAGAAGCTCCGCGACAGCAGTTTATTCCCAGAACTGTTCTAGAAAACTCTCGCTCTCCCTTTCACGCGCCTTGCACGCGATGTAGCTGCGGATGCCGCGCGATCTTGGAGGTTGACCATACAACAAGACCGACCACCAATTTCGTGCCTATGTGAATACTTTCTTCATAATCATCATAACGAACCAACGAGGTCTCATGCTAAGGCGCGCTACGACCTTCATGCTCACGTGCTTGCACGCGGCCCGATCCCTGGTGCAGTCCAGAACGAGCAAGCATCGCTGCAGGTGCGGTTATGTGCGAAGCCTGGACCCCATCTACTTCCTCGCCGCCAACCGGCAGAGGTGTTCCTCGCTCAACCCCGAAGGCGATGCCGGGACCGAGCGACGCTCGACGGAGAAGCCGGGCTTGGATGCTGATGCAAGGGGTCCCACTCGATCCTGCAGGTGCCGAAGAGAACAGTTCCAACTGTCCGCCGCCGACCTCGTCGACTAGCAGGCCGCCGCTGGCAAGGACGAGTACAACGGGCGTCCCAGGCTCACCGATGTCTTCCAGTTCGCCGAAGCGGGAAGACGGCGAGTGGATGCTTTCTCTACAACTCATCGTGAGTGCTCTTGCAACACTTTTATTTTAAGGCAAAGCTGAGTCTGTCCTACCGGCAGCCGGCTGAATTGCGCTGAGGAATTTCTCACTGGAGTTCGCACAGAAACGTGTTTGCGTATGTCAGCTTGATAATATTACCTAACCTACGCTGTCAACACATCAGAACTAACGTATTTATTGCACTGCGCGTCGCTGTGTTTTCCCTTAGCCTCATTTAGCAGTAGTTATAAAAAATTGTGTTATGATGCTAATTCGCCGCCCTGCACGCCGGAATGTTGCATGTGGACCGGGTTATTGAATTGGAAAGGACAAAAAAAACACAAGAATGCCTAGGAAAGATAATTAGGATAGCAAAGGTGCTCGAAAAAAAAAAAAAGAAATGGTCTCGTTTAAAAAAGCGCAAGTACTCAATTTAGCGGTCTTCAGACGATAGTCAGCTGCCATTTCCCAGCATACATGACGCCAACGCCCCCGTCACGAGATGTACAAAAGGATTTCCAGATTTGTACTTAGTTTCTACACGGCATGTCCATCCGCCCAAGGTGCACCGGTCACAGAAATTGTCTGCATAAATATTACTGGCTCTTAACATCGTATTCACTACCGCAATGCAGTATCGGTTTTATTCTAGCAGCCGTCGTATGCCTGAACTGATAGCCGACACAACTGGCTGCAGTTGCCATTCCTATTTTACTTGGTATCCTGGACACAGTGGCGAAATTGTCGAGTGTGCTCTTAGTAGTGCTCAAAGGTCGGCTCCGCCACATGGCTCCAGAGCGAGCGATGAATTCTACAGTGTGCAAACTGGGCCGAAAGACGAGGGCCAGCGTGTGCTTCGAATGAAGAAAACGTCCTTCCCACTACACCCCTCATGGGTCCCATTTTTAAAGACGGTAGTCATCCTTAGTCTACTTTAACCCTAAAGTTTTGGTCTGTCTGTCTGTCTGTCTGTCTGTTTGAACGAGAAGTTTACATTTTTGAACAAGAAGTTTACATAGCCAAAACATTTACGAACCACTAAAGGTGGATTCGGGAAAATGAAAGAGGAAAACATCGATGCACAACTGGTGTTCGCATGTTCTTCACTTGAAAATAAATGGGTTCTTAAAATTTTCGGTGTAAAATGAAAATACGCATTAGAAATGACGTTTGACAACAAAATACAAAAAGCGAAAACGCTAGCGCCCGTGGCTCGTGCCTTGTGGCGGCATTCGAAGAAGTCCCACTGGAACGAAAGATTGCGGTGGATGGCGCTCGAGCAGTGGAGCGCGCTGAAGTTGAATTGAATGGAGCGAACCTCCACCTTATTTATCGCGGAAGGAGCGAGACGGGCGGGCGGGGAAAAGCGGGACAGGTGGGCGGGGGAGGAGAGAGGCATTTTCGTGGCGGCAGCGGCAGGCGACGATCGTTCTTCGAAGGAGCTTCACAGCGGGAAAACGGGACTAGGGACAACAAGAAGAGGGACTACAAACAAGCGCTGACATCCACGTAATTTTAATGAAAAGATAACACACACTGTAATACACATTCTAACGCAACGTCATGACAGATAACATGGCTGCCTCGTGTATAGAAACAGATTAAAACCCGCTGTCAGCAGACGTAGAAAGAACAAAAATGACAAACCGATCAGTCATGGGAATGTTCACAATTGGATGCCTAAATAACGTCTCATTTTTTGAGAAACAAATGGAAGGGGCAAAAGGTTCATGCTGGCTGGTCTACTGGTAGTGCTTAAATTCCCCGCCAAGTCTTTCGCGCTATAGTTACCAATCTACACGCGGTATGAGTCGCTGAACCGGCAGAGCTGAAGCCCGACACTAAATAATGCTGTGGGAATAAAAACAGAATCATTTATATTCATCATCCCATTTCAGTTATCTCCCACTGAACCGGTATTAGATAAACACTGAACACTATCCTTGCAGGCTCCGTCAGAGGTGCCACGAGATCGGCGTACGCGGACGTCATCCAGCGGGAAGAGGAAATTCGTGGCAGCGGCAGCGTTCGCTCTGTTCCTGGCCTTCGCTCTCATCGTGGTCTTGAAGCTGATCACGCCGGGTCCCCGCCAAAGGAGAATTGAAGTGCCGGTCTGCACCTCGGAAGACTGCCTGGAGCACGAGTTCCGAGTGTTTAGGCGCCTGGACGACCGTCTTCAACCGTGCGATGACTTCTCCCTGTACGTCTGCTCGGCCTGGCGAACTGAGCACGTGACCACGGACAGCGTCTTACAGGAGCCCGCCTACGCGTACTCTCGACGCATAAGCGCAGCGTCAACGTCCGTGCAGCTAGGCGCAGATAACACATCAAGGGCGCTGGACATGGTACGACGCTGCATAGACCGCTCGAAGGAAGACAAGAATGCCAGCCTGCGCGCGCTTTATGGGTTCCTGAGGGCGGAAGCTGCAGAAACAACAGGCGTCGTGGACAAGCTTGTTAGGCTCGCTGTAAAGTGGAAGCTGCCACTCCTGTTTAACGTGGTTTTGTTCCCGAACACCGAAGGCAAGCAACGCTTCATTTACATTTACCCTTCGGGCGTCCTTACTTTGCTGCGGCACTTCCACAAGGAACTCATCAGGACGGGTATGTACGAAAGCGTGTGGGGTGACATGGAACGCCTTTACAGAGTGCCTTTTAGGAACAGCAGGGAGGAGATTAACGAACTACTTTTAGACGTGTTTAGCAAGGTCCGGAACGCTACGGAAATGTACTTCGAAGACCCGCTAATAGCCTTTGTCAAGGACTTGCCACCGTTGAATGCGTCGCACGCGTACAACCCTTGGTTAGCGTCGTTTCGCAAAGTATTTCACGTGATGCCGCCTATAGGATCGTGGGACCTCGTCGTATTGACGCCCCAAGGCCTGCTGAACGCTTTAGTAGACATTTTCTCTCGGCACGGCGAAACACTTCTTTCGGAAGCCTTGCAATTGATTCTTAGCGTGTACCCCGGCCTGCTTGCGTTCACAGACCATATGAAATATTTGGCAACGATCAAGGATTATCGAGGACCAATATACTTGAGCTGTGTCGCCGAGGTCGAGGCCACCTCGGGCTTTCTTGCCCGCAAGCATGCACAGGAGCGACTCGACCAACAGCAACGCAGCGACGTCTTAAAGAGATTTGGTGAGGTGAAACAGCTTCTGATCTCGATGATCAATTCCAGCGCCGTGATAGACATGGACACGAAACTACGAGCGATCAATCAGCTGGTCACCTTAAGCTTTCGTTTGAGCGCAGAGAACCGCTTTCTCGACGCCGTGCTTCACGCTTCCGAGGGCATTGCCGAAGGGAACGAAGCGCCGTTTTTGCAGTCGTGGGTGGAGGCCAGACAGTTTCTGGACTCCTGGAACGGGACCAGCAAGTACCAGCTGCCCCACGCAATGCGAAGGACGCTGTCGAGTACATTGGTCTACTATGATCTTGCGACTCACTCCGTGGTCTTGTCACCAGCGTTACTTGTGCCACCTTTCTATTACTCTCACGGCACCAAGGCCATGGACTTCGGCGGTCTCGACTTCCTGCTGGCCCAACACCTCATCCTCGCGCTAGTGCAGTCCGCGCACTCCTGGAGCGGCAACGTTTCCATCCCGTGGCTTCCTCTTCGGCAACCGGACGACGAGCTGTGGCGCAGGAGGCACCAATGCGTCTGCACGGACGACAAAAGTGAAGACTGCTTCTGGTTTCCCTCGACGCCGGCACTGGACGTGCTGCTGAACGCCCTTGGCGCCATCGACGACGTCGCCATCGAAGGCATGGAACGTTTCACGGCGCAGCAGGTTCTTTTGATCACGGCCTGCCACGTTACTTGCAAACGTGAATCGAGTCCGCGATCCTCCACAGACAACGTGCGCTCGTTCTCGAGTGAGTGCAACGCAGCTGTAAGGAACCTGCCCGCATTCGCCAAGGCATTCCGTTGCCCTCGTGGATCGAATATGAACCCAGTAAAGAAATGTGCTTTCTTCTGAAATATGCTCGGTTGTAATAAAGACGTCATATGTTTCTTCTGATACTTAAATCCGAAAATTTCGTTATTTCTATAGGTCTGTCTGTGCGTCTGTCTGTCCTTCGATGCAGCCACGCGAGAAAAAGCTGAAATCATTCTTGAGGAGGAATAAACTTTCATTGTGCACCCCACGATGTGCTCAGCCTCCCAAGTCCAGGAGGCCGCAAGTCCGAGCTGCGTCCAGAGCTCGAAAATAAATAGCTATTTAATCAGGTAGTGTGCGTTATACCTGTTGCAAACAGTCTTGAGCAAAAAAGGCAACACCTCCTTAGTTGTGGCAAAACGTCAATACAGAAAGGGTACTAGCCAAGGAAGTTAAAAAAAAAAAAAAAACTTCTGTAGCAGAATCGGCATTCTCATGTTGAATCTGGCAACCGAAGTTGCTGAAGGCAGAAAACGTGAAAGTGGCCGCTTCGGCCCACGCAGCAGTTTCGGCGTAGCGATGGTTCTTCACTCCTCTCGTGTTAACACGCTTTTGAACGCTATGGTGATGTCGAGTGTCGCCTTTAGTTGCACGAATCGTGCAAAGCTGAAGCCAAGAATCATTTAAGAGTAGAGCACTTTACGAGCTCGCCTTGTCGTCATAGCTCGCTGTAACGGTCGCAAATGACTGCCGGAATCAGACGGTGCCGCGAGATAATGGACCTAAGTAGAGCCTGCACGTGCGGCAGGAAAATAAAGCACAAAAGGAACATAACTCCCGCTGGCCCTGTTTTAGGCAGGTGGCGCGCGAGCGCTACGGAGGCGGGAAATTTGAATTGCATCAGGTGGTAGTAGTGAGCAGATAACGGCTCTACAGCCCATTATGGCGAATCACTTTCTCTGCACTTCCGTCAGCTTTCCCGTTGAGTGGAACGGCTTTAATATGAGTATGTTTGAACGAAACAGCCTTCAATCGCTTGTCACCTTCAGCGCGGTACCCACTCGAGCATCGGAGTCGCAGTTGGCACTGAACATGTTTTCTGAGAGATGGCTGGATGACTAAGAATACGCACGTTATTTTCTTGGAGCACTCTGAAGCCGGATGCTTTGGCACGCGGGCCAAACAACAACACTGCGACAAGGGGATGAATTCCTACCTTTTTTCCGGCTTTCCACGCAGATCTACTTAGAAAAATGGACTGCTGCGGCCACTGGGCGAAGGTGAAGATCGACAAAACCATCGGAAGGGCTTCTGTAAAAGCCTTTCGCCTGTTTTTGACGCAGTACTGCCATATAGATCACAATTTGTAACACTAAAGATGCATGGTTGCATATTCCGCGATGAATGCTGCAATGAGCTACCGAAAGCTGTGAAAACTAATGGTGGCGCCATGAAAAGTTAAAGACCGCCCACATTGTGGCGTATGTAAGGGCTAAAAATTAGTTGTTCAGTTGGAGCTTCACCGTCGGGCTGCAATCCACTCAACAATCAAATTTACGGCTTGTGAAGGAAGATTGTAAACCTGTGCATAAAGATCGGGCTTCAAAGATGTTTAAAAAAAATCGATTGCGGGAAGGGCTGTCGGAGCAGGCGGGGCAGGGGGAGCGATGGCTCCGGCTAATGTACAAATGGGGGAGCACGGATACCCTAGCCCAGGGGCACTTGAAGGCTTGTGCTGAGGCCCAGGCGGCTAAAGGAAAGTAAGGCTTATCTGCAGAAGGCAAAATGCTTAAGGATCAGACGATAGCTATTTGATATCCCGGTTGTGCTAGTCACTATTTTTTTCTTCGTATTTTCGCATTGCGGCATATGAAGAAAAAATAAGATAGTGTGCAGAAGAGAAAGAACGGTTACAAAAGTACAGTGAGTCTGGAAATTGATGACAATGGACAAGTAGGCATGGAGTCCGGTTTCATGTAAAAAGTTGAGCAACGACCTGCAGTAGCGGTCTTCTTGCACCCACCGGTTAAACTTGATTGATTTATTGATTGATAGTGGAGTTTAACGCGCCGACGCAACGCAGGCGATGAGGCGCGCCGTAGTGGAGGGCTGCGGATTAATTTTGACCACCTGGGGATCTTTAACGTGCGCCGAAATCTCGCACACACGGGGCGTTTTTGCTTTTCGCCTGCACCAGAAAAGCGGCCACCGCGGCTGGGAATCGAACCCGCGACCTCGTGCTCAGCAGCGCAAGGCCCTATAGCCTCTGAGCCACCGGTTGAAGTCACCCGGTTTACTCCACCGAAGACCAGCCTCTCTTAGCGTACTGTCTCGGGCTATCCTTGTTCCTGCGCACGTCCACAAGAGATGCTTGACATCCGCTTCCGCCGCGGGAGCCGGACACTTGGGACACGTTCATTATGGATAATTGGAGACATGGCTACGAGTATGCCAATCCTTCCCGAGACGACTTACAAATACCGCCACCGCTGCCTCGAGTCGATGAAGAAAAGCTGGTGTAAGTCTACAATGCTGGGGGTGACTCTGCATCCACCACTCGCCGCGAAGAAGATCGAGGCATATATGAGGATGATTACTAGCACCGCCGCTATGGAAAAGCTGTGTCCGGCAATGCTCACCTACAACAGCTTCGCCATTCGAGTTGCGATTTATGCCAAGCTCTGAGACTAAAGCATGTGAACTTGTTTAGTGCGTGTATTTGTAAACTTTTCCCCCGTATTTATCGTACTTGCAGTTGAGTTGTAGCTGTGTAAGTGTTGTTTTGATAATTGCTCTCGCGTAATCTTGAATATTTCATGAAATTGTTCATGCCGGCTGTGTGTGTTTGCTTGTGATCGGCGCCAGTCGTTGCCGCGGGTGGCCAAGGAACCCTCAAGCCGTCGCAGACCTCCTTTTACCTTGGTCACCTCCCACTTTTGTGAAGACCAATAAATAAATAAATAAATAAATAAATAAACAAATAAATAAATAAATAAATAAATAAATAAATAAATAAATAAATAAATAAATAAATAAATAAATAAATAAATAAATAAATAAATAAATAAATAAATAAATAAATAAATAAATAAATAAATAAATAAACAAACAAACAAAGAAAGAAAAAAAGAAAGAAAGTTTTGAGCGTAAGTGCAAGCTTCCCTGAGTTTTTTCTTCAATTAGCGAACCTTACCGGGCTTAATGTGCCTTAGCCTTCACGACAACCTGACAAATGGATTGTGGAGTGCACCGGAGCGAATTGTGGCTCACAGATGTCCTTGATTCTCCCTTCATTGTTAAACAGGTTATTGGTTATGTAAATTTTAACGTAGGTACCATGAATTCCAATCCATAAGATATTATTAGTTTGCTGACAAGTTGGCACAAAATTCATGCATGTTTTTGGTTGTGAAGGACTATGGGCTTTGTCTTATGTTGATTTTTTGTCTCGTTGACTTGTCGGTTGTCTGGAATGCTGACCACCTTGACTTTGTTTTATACCTGGCATGGCCAAGGTTTTGTAAGCTGTCTAGCACTGCGTTTCTCCTTGGCCCCACCTCTTTATGTGTAGAGTTAAACCTGGATGTAACGAACCGCTATGTTACGAATTCCTGGATTTAACGAAGGTTTTCAATTCCACATTTCCACCTCCATTGAAGCCCATGTGTTTGCGACCTCTATGTAGCGAAGCAGTTGCGACGTTTAACTTGGATGTAACGAATTCGCTACGCTGATGAGTCAAGGTTACGTGCACTTTTTCTGAAAAATAGGCTGGCGAAATGCACTAATTTAGCGGATTTTGCTCGCACCCGCAATCTCTCACGCGTTTCCACGTGTGAGTGCGGTGTCGGTTAGATGCTAGGCCTGCCTGACGGCGTGTAATCGCGTGTGTCCCCTGATATCAGTGGTATGTGTTC
>NW_027526350.1:0-54924 GCF_048455015.1 Haemaphysalis longicornis
TAAGGACGCCAGACATGTGAACCCAAAGAGTCCATACTATGCGTTCGACATTGTATATACATCATCTGTCCAACAGACCTTCGAATTCGACTTTCGGGCATTCAGAGTACAGCCCGGTTTCATTCAGTGCTGGACTAAAAGCTGGAAAGTAATATTTTCTTTGTCGTGATTACTTTAAACGGCCAAGAAATATTGCTCTTTGTAAATTATATTTATTTGTCCTTTGTGAAAATAGAGCAGTTCGGTCCGTTGAAAAGAATGCTTATCTCCAGAATGCATAAATGACAGCGGGATTTTTATTGTAGATGGCTTCAAAAAAACCACGCGGACAAAATAATTGTCGGTCAATGAGACAGCAGTTTCTCCCCAACGACCATTTGCAGGTCCAACACTTCGTCGTTTGCTATGAGCGATTAGTCAAGTGGGGTGCATTTGCAAGGATCTACGTTACATCCTAAGTGAGCGTTAATTTCTCTATAAAAAGTAATGATAAAGATGACCGGTTGATCCTCAGAGGAACAATAGTGGGTGTCCAGTGTACCAACAGAGAGGACTAGCAGTTGGTATACAAAGTAACAACAACTACCCTTCAGGAAGGACCAACAGTTGAAACGTGAGGGCACTAAGCGTACACTCTAATCCTGGTAACCCATAATGTAACTTCTAAAGGGATGTAACCTATAAAATAAAGGTTACAATGGATCCGTTTTGATGTTTTCTTCATCCCAGTCCATTCTAAGGGTTACAAGCGCGAAGTTAAAAGCGGTTTATAGGTTACATTAATTATTTATAGGTTACATCAACAAAATCCGAAATGTAACCTTTACTTTGTAACCTATAAAACGCCCTGTAACCTATAAGAGATGCTCGTCGCGCCTCCTCTCCAGGCGGCCGTTGATTCCTCCGTTGCATGACGGGATATAGAGAAATGGCGGCGCCCGCAGGCCCGGTGGCCGCGTTTTCGCGCCACTCGAGCCTTTTTACCGCTGTGATACCCCTACGATGAAGCGAGGATGGCTGTTACAAGACTTATTTGTCGGCGTGAGTCGCGGAGGCTTCGGCGAGCCCATTTGTGACTGGAAGCGCTACATGGCCCGTTCTTCTACGACCAGCGTCAAGTTCGCATGTTGGACCGATGCCCCGGCGCCAGTGAAAGCGAACTCGGTGAGTATACTCCCGTAACGGTTTCCGTGTTTTCATTGGATGTATCTTTTCGCTGGGGGCTTTTCAATTTGAAATTGCAGCATTCGAGAGGGATTTTCGCTACCCGACTGGTTGCTTCGCTGGACGTTTTCTGTTGCCCGCGACGGCAATTGAATGAAATCACGGGCTTGCGTTCGCTGCGTCAGATTAGAGCGGACGATCGTGAAAGCCCGTACATTATAACAGATAACGACGCTCGTGGCCTGCTTTCTGCTCTGCGCGCCTTCGTCATGTGTTGAGCGTTTTGTTTACGCTGTTGGCTGCATCGGGTGCACTTTTTTCCCAATAAAGTCTTATATTATCGCGCTATTCTCTAAGTATTATCATTTTGTTTCAGCTATCGGGAAATATTCATTTTTCTCGCTGCATATATTCGGCATGGTGTCTAGTTTATTGGTCTTGTAGTAATACATCCGGATAAACACAAGGTGTGTGCTGCAGACAAGTAGTCCACTAAATGCTGCCCGAAATTTCTAAACTCACTTCTGTCCAGCGCAAGCCTCTTTTTTTGTGAAAGTTTGCCTTACCGCACAATAAAAAGTTTTTATATCTACAACATTCTTCATTTTTGTCATTCTTTTCCTTGAGTGGGTAAATTTGGTGCTAGTCATTTTGAGGTAGCGGGGCATTGTCACCATGTTAAGTGGGTTTATTATTCCCATTCGCACAAATCAGTCGTTTATTTATTCGCGTGGTATTGCAGGGCAAATGGTTGTCTCGCGTTATACTAGTGTAGTGCAGTAAAGCGATTTACAGAATGGTGGTATGTATGAGCCAGCATGCAGGCTGCTTGATTGTTGTTTTTTGATGATACAGAAATTGTGACGAATTACACAGACAAGTGCAGGTGTAAAAATGGGTGCTGCACCCTCATCGGTTCCTGGCTCTTGGAAAAATGTGGTTGCATCTGGCTACCTATGCTATGACTTATGAGCACTATTGTTTTTCTTGCAGGCAGTGTTCCTTGAGCTGACAATCAAGACTCCCCTGCGTATGACACAAGTTGAAATGAAGTCTGATTTCCGTGGAAACAACGGTATGAAAATGCAATAAGTAAAACTCATTCATTCAAATATTCTTTGTAAAGATGGCACCCAGGCCTGCGCAGACAAAAGTATGATTCACTTGTAAAAATGCGAGGCCTTACTTCAACTGTTATGATGTTATATTTCGTATCTTATTTCGCCTCATGTTTAATGACTCTTTCTATCAGTTCGTTACTACATGAACTTTATGAATTCACATAACGATTTCCCCAGCATGGAGCTTTGTAGTTTTTCAGTTTTTGCAGAGCCAACAAGAACTCTTTTTCGAAAAGAGCTCTTTAAGAAAGCTCCAGTTGTTAGTGAGGGCTTGTGCTGTGTTCTTTTCTTCGTCTTGTCAAGTTTGGGGTCTTCTTTCATTATGAATGTATACCAACTGCCCAGCTCTAAAGACTATTAAATTTTAACCCAAGTAACCCTTTGATTCATTACAGGTACAGACCTCCCGGGAATGCCACTTGAAGATCGGTGCAAGTTCTAGGTGTATCCTATCCCACAACACATTTCAACGAAGAAAAAATGTAAGTTGTCGATTCCTTTTTACGAATAGCCGAGGAAGAAACCACCGGTAGAAGAACACCTTACTGAAGTGAAAAACGTTTCGGCTTCCACGTGGGATCATCGTTCAAAATGAAACTGCCAGTACAAGGGGGGGGGGGGGCGGAGGCAGATGTTTAAGTACAGCGAAAAATGTGACGCAGACGGCGTCAGCATCGTGAAAGCACGTTTCCTGGGTTTAGGGCGACGTTCGCTCTGTTGCGTGTAGTAGTGATTCCACATGAAGGTGCGGAAATGTTTTTGCTTTCTCTTTTGCAAACGTATGTCAGTTTATCTCGTAGCCCAAAGTTTCTGCCTGTTCTGGGTGAGCATGCAGAAACATTTCGCGACATAAACAGGAACACGGCACGATTAAAATTCGGGAAGGTTGACCGATATGACTATAGTGGCTTCGCGTTGTTGTGAACAATGAGGCCAAATTACTCTGTGTAACGATTACTGAAATGATGTGAAATTATTTGAAAGGCCCTAAATCACTCCTTCTCTGGTGTGGCCTTTCATTTCATTCTCTGGTCTCCGTCTTCATTTTCGTGCAATATAGTTTTCGTACTTCACATGCCTGTGATTTGGTTGAGGGGCTTATGGTACACTGGATTTTGTTCTTTTTCTGAAATTTTCTGTAGATGGCTCTTCAAGGTGGGGAAATCCAAGTGACGGCCCCTCACATATATACCTCCATCTGCGGCAGCAGGGAACAAGTCATTCAGATGACCTCGGGGAAATCTTCAGCGTGCCCTGATTTTGTGCCTGCTTGTGTACTACGTGAATTGCGAAGCTTATCTCTGAATGTTTCCAAGCGCCTTTTTTCATGCAGGAAATTATAGATCCCATTTAAAGTTTGTCCAAAAGACAGATTACAATTGGCCTAGAAAGTTGTTAGTGCTGCATAAAAAACCATAACTTGGCGTGGGAATCACAACTCAGGTGGAACTGTAGAGGTACCTAAGAGGGAAGTGTAAATATGGATTCGTAAAGACAAGTGAATTCCAGTGTAATATTAGACTCTCAGTGAAACAGAGAATGCAGGGAACATAGCCATAAACACTGCTTTGTATAAACAGTGAATTTGTAATAAATGTTCTTTCTACTTTCCCACATTCTGTGTTTTTTCTGTGGGGAACCATGACAATAACGCTGTACTGGGAAAGTGCACCTCTGAGAACCATCTTATATATGTAGCTCAAACTCGAATTCGTCTGAAATTGTTCAATTGCAGTACCAAACAATTTGAAATACTTTGCATACATCAAATATTGAGGTAAAGAATCTGTATATTTGGCCATGTTTGTGAAGCTGTTCACGTAACATTTATTAAATAGGTTAAATAAGGATATATGAATAAACCGAGTTTTACCTGGAAGTCTAAAGCAATATAGGAAACACCAGTTCGCCCAGGAATCCGCACTCGTCTAATATTCATTAAGGAACGATAATTACATTACGGTGGTTCGCAGCTTTGCTTTTTAATAAATAGCCCACAGGTGTTTCATAATAATAAATGTGAATGTTCAAAACTACTGATGCCAAACTTTTTAAAATGTGCTCCTGTTAAATGCGCAAATATGTGTGCATGTCATAATCATGGCCTAAGTTGTCAGACAAGAATTTTGCTTAAGGCTATGTTATAACTTTGGCGTCCTTTTGAAGTATGCTATCAAGTGCATGTTTCAACTAAAGCTCGGTTTCACTAAAGCCTAATGTTGTTTAACTAAAGCTAAAATTCATACCCGCAATTTATTAAAAGACCTCTCATGCATGTTTGATTCTGGTTTCTTAAACGGCACAAAGCTGATGCGAACATTAAATTTAGTTATGCCTGTTTATAAGACTTAAGCGTTGCCAATACTCACAAAGATTTTTGGGTGACAACCTTGGTAACGATTATCGAACAGGTAATGCAATGCATATATATTAAGACAACATTTTCCAGCTTTTTAGTACCGCAATTTTAGGAATTATAAAAGTAACCTCTCTTTTAGCCGCAGCAGTGTGGCCGGCAGTTTGTTCAAGGGACGGACAAAAGACACCCGACGCAAAAGTTGACAGCATGGTCGCACATATCGTCTTCCACTAACGCGATATTTGTTTACCACGCGGGAAAGGCGCCTTTGGGGCGTCGCCGCAGCGGCGCCGGCGAAAGCGCGCCTGGCGCGCAACATGACACCTTCCAGGTGTGTGACCTTGGACGGCGGTAGATGTAACTTATATAAAGGTATACATGCTGAAAGCGGCAAAGTAACCGATAACTGAGTAACCCTTACGTGTATACGTATATAAGGGTTACGAAGATATAGGTTACATTTGTACCTTATAAATTATAGGTTACAAAAATTCGAAAATGTATACCTCTATTAAGGGTTACCCAGCTTAGAGTGTAGACAGCGAAACAGTTGGTCTCCTTTCCCTTAGTCTAAAAAAGAAGTAATGCTAGTGGAAACGTACTTAGTCCCAGGAAGCACTAATTCCGATACCCCGCTGGTCCGTTTTGGCACACACCCAAAAACGGGATAACGGGGTATTGGAATTATGGGAAAATGCACGCCCCCCGCTCAGCTATTGGGCGGGGTGCGTGCATTTTATGGGGAAGGTGCTGGGCTTAGTCGTTCAAATCGTAATATCGTGTTTATCTTGGGGTTTGGTGGTTTGAAACTTTTTGCTTTGGCCTCCTCCGGTGCGGTATTGTGTGCATTGACACTCCGAATTTATGGAAGAAGCAGGTTAAGATTTCGCCAATGTAAGAACACTCCTTATAATGATATGCAGATAATACTATTGGGAGATTTGAATTGCGTTCAGCAGAGTATTGGTTTGGGCGAGTAGGTACAGTGCGCGTCAGGCTTGTCTAGGGCAAGCGAGCGCGCGGCTTCTGAGCATGCTGGCGACATCTGCTGATAACTGCTGGGTTAGAGATAGCTTGCCATTGCGCGTGCGTGGATCTCGGACAAGCTCTGGCCGGTCGTCGTTCATCTCGGGCCTCTCAAATTTGCAGACGCCACCACCCGCCACGGGCGCTTATTTTGAGCGTTCCTGCCGTAAGCGGTGACACCGGAGATAAGTGCGTAATTTGAAGCGGTGAATTATCACTACAGCGTAATCGCACAACAGGTTGAACCGAAAGCTGCAGTGAATTCTTGTTGCGTGCTTTCCGTCTGGTACGCGTGAATTTCAGAAGATTGGCGCTCGTGTCGTTTTACACAATTACGTAACTGCCTGCGGTGACATTACTCCGCGTCAAACGACGCGTTTATCGTGCCTGTCACCGCTCACGGCTGGCACCATGGGGAAGACCAGCGCCCCTCGTGGGTTGTGGCGTCTGCAAATTAGAGTGGCCCATGCGAAATGACGACCGGCCCGACGCTGTTCGAGATCCGCGCACGCGCAATGGCAGGCTATCTCTGACCCAGGAGCTATCAGCAGATGTCGCGAGCATGCTCCGGAGCCGTGCGCTCGCTTGCCCTAGACAAGCCTGACGCGCACTGTACATACCGAAGTATGGAATCGCAGCACAAGTCGATGGACAGAAACACAAAATACGACCACAGAGGCCTAATTGCGTTATTTCCGCACGTGCCAAGGCGAGCAGCAAGAGTTTTAGGATGTGAGCATTGAGTTGTAGTGTGAGCAGGTTGCGAGATTCGGACTTGAAAATGCGTGTGCGCACCTGGAAAGTACGAGAAGTGGGCAATAAACCCACGTTCAGGCCGGAAGCCACGCCCGAGGGGACAAAATAAACACATCGTTAGACATGATTTTGAAGTGCCGCAACTACAGTGTTTGGTCAATATCCTATACTGATCATTGTCTCGTCACGTGTAGAATAAGGCGAAAAAACGGCGTAATACTTTCACATGGGAGTTGTGGAAGCTAAATACAAACGTTATTCATTACGAAAATTTCAGCGGCGTAGTAAAATATCATTTTAGCAACATTGTCAATGGAAGCCCCAACACGGTTTTGAGAAGTGTGGGAGCTTAGTAAACAAACAATCAAAATTAAATATATTCAACGGGCCAGTTTCATAAGATATGAGCAAAACAAAACAGAAACGTCACTACGAGCAACACTGCAATAGCTGACGGAGCACGAAAGCACAGCACCTGGCGTGCTCAAAGACGACATTAGGCAAATAAAATTATAAATGGTGAGTATTTACAAGGGCTTCTATAGCGCAGCATTCTTACGCGCAAGAGTTCGCCATGCGATAGTCTGAAAGGCTTAGTAAGAGGGTTTTGGGGCTCGAGAGAGCGCATACGCGGCGAAATCATATAGCCGAGATTGAGTGAAAGAGGATAACTTGTGGAGATAACGAGCACGTCGAGCGTGCTTTTTACGAGTATTATATAACGCTCCTTCCTTCCCGGCCTTTTCACACTGAAAGGTTCAAGAAGGAATTTCCGGGCAGTATGCCGATGTTCGGCAACTAAACGAGGGAGACTTGGAGCAGTTAATAACATACGAAGTAGAAGGTACAATTTAGGCAGTCTAAACGCAGAGAAGTCTCCGGGCCCAGATGGTTTAAGCTTGGCATTCCGCGAGGCTTTTAAAACAAAGTAGCGCCGTTGTTAGCTGCGGTTTTTGAACAGAGCTTTTTATTGGAACTTACTGCAACTTTCCAGCAGCGCGTAAGCTCACACAGTATCAATTTCAAAGACAAAAGATATTGAAAGATTTAAACATGTCACCTCATATTTACCTATTTCAGTTGCCAATATAGATTATAATGTATGCATGAAAATTATTACAAAAGGTTAGAGGGTGGGATGCATGAAATCATTGGGGCTCATCCAACATGCGGCATACCACCTAGGTCCAAATGCACCAGCAATCACTATCCTATGTGCGTTCTTGAGTGTAGTGTAGGTATAACAGAGTATGTCGATTTGCTTCTGCTCGACCTGGAAAATGGCTTTGACTGTATGTCACATGAATTGTTGTTCAGTGTCCTGTATTATATTAATGTCGGATCTGTTATAAAGGAGGGAATTGCCTACTGGCGTACCAAAATTGCAGTCCGCAGTTAATTGTGGACAAAACGTTTGGAGCTCCCATTAACGTGTAACGCTCCGCCCGCCAGGGCTGCAAGCTCAGCCTACGCTTTCTCTGCATTTACACTCAGACGTTATGTTTGCGTGTGTTAAACGACGTTGATATCCGAATGTTCCACCTTCACGAGTCAGAAGCGGAGCTTTTGGCGTATGCATACGACATTGCAGTTTTCTGCGAGAACAAGGCAAAGCATAGGAGACTTGTGCAACAAACAATGCGATTCTTTGCAGTTACTGGGAGCTTGTTAAATTGGGGTAAGTACTTTGGTTGGAGAGTGGAGTCAACCCCTGCCACTTTCGCTAATGTCAGCTGGGTTACAACCTCGTAGAATAACATTGGTTTCTTTGCAGTTCTAATGGGACAGTGAGCCTTATTTCTATCAACAAACGCAGGAAACTCGAGAAAAGTCGCTCAAGTGGATGAGGGCTTATCAACCTTTGCAAGGGCAGCATTGTGCAACTTATTCCTCGTTCGTAAATTGTAGTATGCAATGCAGGTGTTGCAGTGTACTTGCAGAAACGTGGAAACGCTGCATCGAATATTTGCGGTTTTCATGTGGGGCTAAACCTGAAAGAGGTGCAGCCGCACCAACCCGTTTAGTCGAGTGAAACAGGGAAGACTGGCCTGGCGCATTTATTTCTGTGACGTCTAGTCAACAGATTTCTTTTGTTAAGGCATGTAAGAGACCCTTGTCTCGGCACGGTGGGTCAGCTAATGCTGGCGTACTCCCTATGTGCTCACAACTTAGTACCTGGCGGTAGGTATTTTTTTAAGGATGTTTTTGGGGGTGTTAATTTTTTGAGTGCACATTTTTTCGACGAATCTTTAGGCACAGTAAAGCGGGCAATCCGGTACAATGATATTGTGGGGGCTGTCTTCGCTGTGCCCTTGTACAGAGCTATTTACTGTGGGGGACCCGGCCAGGATGTGCTTAAAAGGGTAAAACAAATGCAGGTTCAGCTAGTGGTCAAGTCTTTTTCCCTTTGGTTACTCGCGGGGACATTATTACTACAGACTTAGATGAACGAAAGAGGGCTTTTGGTATCATGGGGGAGAGATTGTTTTAGTTGCAAATCACCGGAGACAATACACTATGTTTCTTGCATTATTGGGAAAGGATATATTTTTGCGATGTTCTACAAAGGACGCTTCGCAAGCATATCCCGCTACACCTGGTATACAGAATATCTTTGTTCATCAAGAGAAAAAGGTTCCATATGACTTAGCAATGGCACTAGCCTCCACATTATTTGGCGCTGGCAACAGATGGCACCACAAGGCTGTAAAGTGACAGTGATGCCCGTTTTACAAAGCAATATGCTGAAAAAAGCGTAGGTCACTTTGTTGCAGTTACTAAATCTCAGGAGATATTACCTGTGTGGCTTGCCAGAAATATAGCATCTCACTGAATTGAGGGAATTTTAATTGACAACGCTAGACTACCAGTTGGGCAGCCTCACCTCGTTTGTGTAAGATTTTTCACGCAGCTTATCGGTGATGTGGTATGTATTATCAAAGACAGGCAATCAGAAAGATAATGACGCAGTTGGAATGATGTTGGCTTCGTAACGCGGGGGACCCAGGTTCGATTCCTACTACGGGAAGCGTTCTTTCTTCCTTCATCATCATGAATGAGTGCCCTCCGATTGTGTGGAGTTGGCTTTTCTGCGGTGCTGTTTTTGTTACCACACCGCCATCAGTGAGAACAATGAAGCTTCGCTTTTTGGGAATAAGAAAGAACACAAAACCACCAGATATGTCTGAAAGATTGTTTCAAGGGTCTCTAGGGCTGGAATCTTCAATTCAGGGAAATACTGGTCAAAAATAAGAACACAAAAACGAAGAAAGAAGTACCCACATTTCTAGGCTTATTTGGCCACACGGACAGCGGATTTGGAGGCCGTTTACAATGAACAGTTGGAGAAGAGATGAGCACGGAACAACGCACATGAACGCATACCATCCAGCAGATGGCCCATACAGGGAGAAAAGTTTCAACCTAACGACGGTAAAATGGCCTCCCGGCCACGTCAAAAATACGAATACTATCTGCCCGTATTAGGTTAATAAGGCCACTCTGATGTTGGTGAGCAATGATAACATCAAAATAAGCTGCACGATGTTGACATATTTTGTGAATTGATCTCCGAGGTAAGAGTTTTATGCGCAAACGTGGGGAGCAGTACTGTGCTAGTGGTACGGATGCATGTTGATAACAACCCGAAAATAGACGAAAAACCTAAGAGGAAGGGCACACAGCAAGGCGTCAGACCACCCTTCTATGGTATTTCACAAGGAACCGATTTTATATCTGGGGATCGATCGTAAGTTACGCTATAATCGGTAACGGTCATAGTCGTTGCATGGTTTTTGGGGTGAAGCTCCTTAGGCGATGGGGCCGTACGCATGTCCTTTGGTAGTGGTATCTCGTATCACGTAGTCACGGTACCAGAACACCGGGACACTCGTGTTCCAACGCCTCGCGCTGGAACGTAACGCATACTTAACGAACACACCGGGACACTCGTTATCCAGGCAGACAGACATTGAACTTTTTTAAGTCTGGAAGGTGTAACCTAGTGGCCCAGAGGACCGTCCAGAGTAGACGCCGGCGGCACCTGCGCGGGTGGAGGGAGGTTCAGGACCTCCACCCAAACACAGGCCTTTTCGACAGCCCGGAGTTGAGTATAGCGGTCTTCGCTGTGGAGTGCTCTCGCGCATTCTTCCTCTGTGGTGAGTTCGGCGTCCTCCTGTAACGCCGGGCACTGCCATAACGTAAGATATAAGTTACAGTAAGCTGCGTCGACCCTCACTGTCTCCTCTGCGACCTCTGCATCTCTGTGGTTGAAAACGCGTACTAAAAAAGCACACGGGTACCCTCGTTTCCTACACCTCGCGCTACAGCGCTTTGTGCTTCAAAGACACGAGACTTTTACAGCAAAGTTGTATACCTCCACCCCCAAAGGTTGAATCTCCGTTGGCGAAAAACTCCAACGCGCCAAGAATACACTTCTACACTGCATGTTTTGCCCTTCCCGGGTTTCACGTTTGTGGAGATGGCCCGCGATTTTTTTTAATGCGGAGCATTTTTGGCTAAGCTCTGCTCAGCCGGGACCATGTAACGCCCCCTGCATTTGCAAAAAAATGCATACTTGGTAGAAGTAACATATTTTGTCGCTATAACAGTGTGAATGAAGATAATGGGTTGAACGGAATTAAAAAAATAAAAAAAATAGGGAAAGCTGAGCAAACGAGCTTGCGTAAATCAGCTGACGAAGTTAAAAATATGCCCCTTGAACATCACCTCTGAAAAATGAAGAATAAATTTAAAAAATCCCGGAAAAGTTTCGAAATACGAATAAAACGGCGAAAGTGAGCAAACCATGTAGCGCCCCACATTACCAAAAAAAGCATAATAGATGGAAGTAATACATTTATTTATTAAAATAGCGCGAATGGAGTTAATGCGTCCAAAAGAACTTTGAAAAACCAAAGAATGCAAATGTACAAAAATGAACTTTTTACAAAAATAAACTTCCCAAATCAAGAATATTCATCCTCAACAACAACAAAAAAAAAAACGCAGAATAAAATAAAGAAGTCTGGAAAAGAACGTAGGAAATCCGCAAGCAAAATATTTAGAAAACAGGCGGCCAACCCTGCACTACGCCTTGCATCTGCGGGAAAATAAGCAATTGACGAAAGAAAGGTGCTTAATCTATAGAATAGTTTAAACTTACACAGTTGGAGAGAGGAAAGAAAGAACTTAAAAAATATATAATAAAACCTTGTAATTGGCTATTTCTAGCCAAATGTGGCTGTCAACAGCTCGCCAAGTATAAAAGCAGCAAAAAACGATACGCATTTGTAGACAATTCTCTGAATTTCTACAGAATTTTTCGTTTCAGATGCCTTGTGCGGGTGCAAAGGTTGCCTATATTGGTGTTGTTTTCCGAGTAAACTTCAGTCGAGAAGAGAGCGGAAAAAAATTTATTCGGCCGAAAATATAGAGCATCAACGATCAGCGAATTCGGTTCGTTGATAGTGACTTTTACTTTCGTGCCGGGTTGATGAGACTAACAGCGCTTGTCTTGGTGCTGCCCTTGTGCTTTTTCGCGCAGTTTGGCGATGCTGTCACCATGGAGAGTTTATGCGCACGCAACTATTTTGACAACTCGGTGACTGAGTGCACGATGGAAAAAATGTAACTGGGGAGAATAAAGGAAGGACGAAAACTTTAACCCAGAGGTGAATGTTAGTTCCCTCTAACTTTTATTTCTACAAAACGAGAGACACTATATATCGTGTAAACAAAAAGGACTCTCGAATTTCGAGGTCGCCATGGGTTTTACTGTAAAGCCGGATTCGGAAGTTTTTTCAGTTACGCCCTGCGCAAGCGCGCTTTGACGATACGCTGTTATTGCAGGGCGCTCTAGGGAATATAACCAAACAGGCGCATTCTCACTTTGCTGCTTATACAGCAGCTACTAGCTTTCATCACTGCACTTTTTTATCCCTGTTTTTCGACACCTCGCAGTGAGTGCATACGTATACACGCGTGCAAGATCTCAAAGGAAAGTTGGGGCGAGGGGAGCACAAGCTGATAGCGCTCATTTTCGCAGCCTATCCCCGGCGGGTTAATCAGCGCAGAGTTAGGTTGCTGCTGTAGGTCCACTGGTTCATTGCCACGTATAAGGGTGATTGCACTCCGGCCCAGCAACAGCTTTCTTCAAGGAACTTTCTGCGTCTCCACCGTCGGCATCGAGTGCCCGGTGACCTCCTGACCACCTCCAGGAGCATGGAATCCTGAAACGACCGCTTCCAGCAAAATTTTGTACAGCAGCAGTTACAGCAAAGGAGTCACAAACTGACAGTATTCGTTTCTACAGGTTGGTTTGTTTTCTTTGCGCTGATTTTGCTATGGTGAAACCGTAACTGCTGCCCAACGTGAGTTTTTCTGACTGTTTCTGTGCTCTGTTTGCGATGCGTACTTACGTAAAACACGCTAAATGAATCGATTCCGTTGAGTCCTTTCCCAAGCACACTATCAATTCTCTTTTAAAAGAACATTGCAAATAAAATACTTCCAAGATTTAAGGAAAAGGGTGTTGATGAGGATGTTAAACTTGCCGAGACAGTAGAGTTTGCGAGCAAACAGTACGAATCCTTGGTAGCAAAGAATGCTGAGCTTTTCGCAGCCAATAAGGAGGTGGTGGCGCGCAACGCAGTCCTTGAAAGGAAACTGATTGACGTAGAACAGTGTTCTGGATTTAGTAATGTCGAGGCTAACGGTATTTTCCTACATCAAAACGCGAAAACTGGAACGCGATACGTCATGCGTTTCTGGCGCCATTGAATGCTCCATATCACCTGCTGAAGTAAATACAGTCCACCACGTGTTCACCAAGACTACAAAAAACTTGATAACCTCAACGAACGGTTTTGTTCCCGGGACAGAAAAGATGAGTTTGTTCGCAAAGTTTTAAAGGTATGGCTCTACTCAAGGCAGCTTAGATTTGCCAGAGAGAATGACTAGCCCATTTTTGTGAAGCACGGTGTGACCGTCAAAAAGAAGTGGCTGTTTGGGAAATGTAAAGAATCGCAGTTCTTTTGACTTGTAACTGTCAGACGTTGGCACGCATAAACGAGGAGTCAAGAATTAGTCGCATAGCCACTGAAGGTCACCTGAGCATCTTCAATCAAATCATACTTCCACGCAAAGACCCCTTTGCACCCCTTCCCAAAATGTCTGCTTTTTCTCCAGATGAGCTAAAAAATGTAATCTTAAGTAATATTAAGTCTCTTGCACATTTTAATGCGAAAAGTCTTCAGAAAAACTGTGGAACTTTGCTAAGTGGAGACCGGTAGTTTAGCTAAATGCCTATTTTATGTTGTTGGGTCCGTATCAAGCCTACTTAATATGTATAAGCATGAATTAAGGGGTACAGATCATTTAAAGCAATCTTTAATTTTCCCTACAAGTGCCTGTGTTGAGTTCTTGCCTATATAGGCTTTCTGGCAACCAAAAATGCCTTTTTTGGTTATAGATGCCTCTTTCTTGTTTTTTTGGCGTTCGTGTTCTGCGAACTCTGTTCTCGCTTCAGAAGCCCTCAACCTCAGCGTTTGTCGCATTCCGTTTACTTAAAACATCCGCGCTACGTGCCAAACACGTTAATATGCGGGAACCTGTTTTCCAACCAACGCCACCTCGCTCCGAGGTTAGTCCAAGCTACTGAACTGGGCCGACAGAGTCCCGAATGCAACGAGACCGCAGGCAACATCGCCGCCGGGTGTCCGCACGAACTCTTTTGTTCTTAGTTCTTCTGTCACGCTGTGTCCGGGAATCAAAGACGAGAACTTGTGCCGACGTGGCTCGTCTATTGCTAACGCAATAAAAGCCAACCAAAGAAGATAATGACCGCGACACAACCGCGCATGTGCCGCTCAATTTCAAGGACGCCTCCTAGGGGAAAACCACGTGAACATGGCTCCCACAAAAGCTTGCAGGTGACGACAAGAGCACGTGTACAAACATCCGCAGATCAACAGGACACCGCTTGTCATCAAGATGCAGCACGTATAGCACGAATTAGTAACGAGAGACTGAGAGAAGCTTAGCAGCACTTCTTATTTAAGCAGCCTGGCCGCAACAGCCATGAGTCGGGCCGGTCAACATTCAGGGGCGTTTGCAATTGAGTTCCAAGGGTTTGTTCAAAAGAATTTCGCGTGCTGTCTAATGTTGTTAATCGGTACATAGGGCACAGCTACTAGTTGGTGTTATTGCCAGCCGCTTCGTTGGACACCCACTTTTGTAGGACAGGCTAACTCAGTTTTTATCTAGGATTATTGAACTTTACTGGGTTATCCATCGGTTTCATTGGTGTTGTGAAAAGCTGAGAAAGTGGTTATGTTATGTCAACGCATAAAAAGATGCTGTCAAGGAAACCTTCTTCGAGGCGCGTCCGTGTCGTCAAGGAGCAGTTAGCGATTGCGCCTATTTCAGCAGAACCTGTTGTTACCCCTTATGAAACACTGCTAAGCGCGCAAGACTACGGCAAAAAAACTAACAGACGGATGATGCTAACAGCTTTGTACTCAGAGCTTTCGGTGGTACTAACCACTTTGCAGCCGGCATGAGCATCAAAGTCCAGAAATCTGATGTTTTAAACGTTCCTGCAACTTGGGTCGTTGGGACCACGCTACGCTACGCTACACGTGAACGCGACTTGGCACATTCGCGTGAATATTATGCTTTTCAGCAGAGGAGATCCAGCAATTGAAAACTCGGGCGCAACTCGAACTCAGAATGTTGAGCTCATTTCGAAATCCAGGATAGGTCAGCCACCATTCTCGAAGGACCGGTTGCTGAGGGCGCGATGCAGAAGCTGAAATTGGTTTGGGCTAAAATTCCCAGATTCTCTGTGCTAAAAGAACTCACGGACGTTCTGAGCGGCAAACATTCTGAAGTTCCAGATAAAATTCTATCATAGAGCTATCCCCTCTATAAGCACGCTTCGAACTTCAGTGGCCGTTGATCGTTCTTTGCCTCCAACAAATATCGACTGAAAGGAGGCCAACCTTGAACCCTACATTTGAAGTGTTGCAGGCTTGTGTTGCAGGCTTGTCATGTCTTTTATTCTAACCCTGTTGTTTATTCTAACCCTGTTGTTGTTTGTTGCAGGCTTGTCATGTCTTTTATTCTAACCCTGTTGTTTATTCTAACCCTGCTGTTGTTTATTCTAACCCTGTTGTTTATTCTAACCATGTCTTTTATTCTAACCCTGTTGCAGGCTTGTCATATCTTTTATTCTAACCCTTTCTACCAGAGACAAATACCCCTACATGCCACCTAAATCTGTCGAAATTTCGGTACTTCTCCTGACTGTTTTCATGAGGGAAGAAAAATTACTTTCCCACAGCACAAGATTGTACGCTGCTTTTAGCGCAAGTCAGAAATTTGGCCTAAAATACGCTGCTGAATTATATATGAGTTGTGCCTTTACATGCCTTAACGGCGGTGTTGTACGCCTATATACAGAGAAATCTCGTTGAAACGTTTTACACGGGAACCTGGAAATGAAACATATTATGCGAAAATCGTATTTTCAAAATAGGTTAAAAAAGGAGAAAGTATGTGTTCTCCGTCATAAACTCACTTTATTCGGGAACATTAAATTATGCTGCGCTCTTTTCTTTTCAACGTCGAGGAGTAAATTCTTCTTAAATGTAAAAGGGAGCTCCCGGTATTTCTAGCTCCGCCGTTCACTGTGTTGTTCGACAATCCGTGTCGTCCCTTAATCGGTCACGCGATCTGCAGGACGCTTGGAAATTTTCTGTGTCCAAAGAGAGCGCTATGCTAACTTTTTTGCGATGGACTGACGATCGACGTTTACGCAATAATTTCTTTAAACCATTTAAGCCGGACGTGTGTCATTTGCTGGTGCTTCGCACATCGGCTTTGTTTTACTTCGGGGCCAAAGCTTGCAGCTTCTTTCTAAGTTCCTCTTTCTGACCGACAAAAGCATTGGGAGTTGACACTGGCAAACCGAGCTCGCGTGCTGTGTCCACGCGCTTCTCCTTCGGGTTTTCTTAGAATTTCCGTACAATTTCCACTTTTTTTAAAACTGAGCGCCTTGCGTTTCCCCGACGTTGTCACAAGCCAGGAAAGGAGGAAAGGGCGCTCCACAAACGTAGACCAACGAATCATGAAAGACATGTGCAGGCGCCATGTGTATGCCTTTCGTGTCTTCTACGTCTGTTTATCGCCCTTTTCTTCTTTCCCGGGATAAAATGAACCAACTAGCTCAAAAAAGTTTGTTATGCCACCAGCTTGGCAGCACCATCGCGCACAGCAGCTAGGCAGCCAGAGCAGAACAAAAAATAGCCCAGAATCACAGCAGCACCACTTAACACAGCAACAATGCAGAGAGATAACAAAGAACAGGGTGGGAAACATGGAGCATGGCGACTGGCGAGATGTCGGTACGGGAAGTCGATGGCTTGCGAGAGAATTGCGCACTTTCTATGATAATGACACGTTTCACAAGATGGCGCGCTGCATCGCCTGATGTATCATCATCATTGGCCGGAGCGGCCAAACCTGGCAGCGATGTTTTTACATCAAAACCGGCGCTGCGGCGGCCTCAGCGTTGCAGCAACGTTCACAACGTGGCTTGTTGGAAGGTGGTTTGAGTGACTATGACAAAGAACAAACGCAAGATTGCTAGAATTGTCGGTCAAGATCCACTTACCCGACCGTTATATCTACTTTTTGCCAAAAACGTGATCGTACTAAACGCACAAAAATTCGTTATTTCTAAGGGACATCGGCCGGGAATGAAAGTGAAAACGTATTAGGCTGAAAAACGTATAATACCGAATCGTATCAACGAGATTCAAATGTATGCTTAAATTGTAGTCTTCAATGCCTATTATCGGCACCTAAAACCGTGATTTTTCGTGCCAATGTTCCGTCTCTAATATTAAGTTCATCGCTCCAATGGATCATTCCATTTCTTTCGTTTGCGTTTCTGAAACTTAGTTGCGCAAAATCGATTGCAATTGTGTGAATTCCGCGTCCTATCATGCCGAATATTGCAATCGTATGTTAAGTAGTCACGAAGACGCTGCTGTATTTATTAACGCGATAGCGTTATTAGGCTCGTTTTTCAATTTCGCCGTGCCTCCTAGCCGTCCGGCGTTCACGGAAATAACTCACCGCTGCCACCCGGAAGCTACGACTAAGGCAGCAAGATTCGAAGGCTCCGCTGAATGTGAAATGTGGCGCAACGGTAACAGAAGTTTGGAAAGGAGGACTATGATACAACGTCGGATACGAAGGAAAGGACACGCGTTTTCATCAGGTGCCGCGCCAGCGCGGTGAAGTTTTCAACTAGAAATAAAATACTCACACAGGCATGATCGGTTTCTCATCATCCCTGAAGCCGAAACAGTATGGAATACAGCAGAGAAATCATATTTTTCAGAGTAGCAGAAAACGTTAGTCTCGGTAGTGTATATTGTTCCGCATCTTCATCCATTTCTGATTTCATACCTGGTATATCTGCGGTGTTTAATAAGTTATCCGCTGAAAATAAGTACGTTTAGGAGTGCGTTATATTATTAATAACCTTCTTGATAACGTATCTAGCTCGTATTTGGCTTACAGTATATGTTTTGGCGGTTTCGGATATGAATGGTTTACTGTGCATACCAGAAGATGCGCAACGCAGACACTTGACCACGCGCTGTCTAACAAATCTCCGTGAACTCAGTGAGGGGTAGTAACAGATGTGTGACATAACAGAATATTACCCTATATTTCTTTCATTTTCCACCAACGCACACAACTCGGTTCTTTGCCTTCTCTTTTTCGTACTTATTAAAGAAGCATTCATTGATTCAACAGCCAAAACTGATTTCTTGGCAAGTGATTTCGTACATTAGCCAGACGAAGAGCTGCGGAAGTTTCGTAATGTATGTATAGGGATTCTGTCTTTAAGCAGGAAAGTAATCAAATGTGAAAAAAGGTACAAATGCCAAAGAAACCTGCGGGTGACGAAAGAGTCACAGGTATGCTTGAAAAGAGGGAAACGCACATGAATACTGAAATAAAGTCTTAATCACTGCAAAAAAAAAAAAACGATTGTAGCATTGGAAAGGTCATGTCAAAAGAGACGAAAAGACGCTACTACAAAAACGAATTCAAGACATTCAAGAAAAATCCAGAAGTGCAATGTAAGTGTTTGTTTGAACAATTTCTTAAATAACGCACCTCATAATGTTCGTGTCTCTAAAATTATTCCGGATGGGCGCACCAATTAGCAACTTATTCAAATATTTAATGCTTTCAAAGACTATGCCCCTACTCTTACTAAAACAAACCAACCAGTAGCAAATATTAATAGCTTTCATTCAGAACAAAACTTCTATTTTTATCCTATGACCACAGACAAACTTTTTGCCACGCAGGCTACTTCAGCTGGTTTAGACACCATCTTGGCAAGGTATCTAAAACTTGTTGCTCACTGGACTTCTTTCCCGCTTTCCAACATTGTCAATACAATTTTTGAACACGGCATTTTCTCAAGCTTTCTGGAAAGTACAGCAATTATCCCTGTTTTCAAGAAAAATAGACGAGTTAATCATTTCTAACTACAGGCCCAATTCTATCCTTTTGTTTCCTAGTAAAGTATTCGAGAAGGTATTTGCAAATCGAATAAGTAGCTGTTTAAATACACAAAACTTTTTAAACATCACCAAATTGGTTTCTGTTCTGGGAATTCAACTATTCTACTGCTTTTGTCTGCAAATTAAATTAGAAATTAATTGACTTGGGAATGTTTGTGGGACCCCTTTTTTACAATTTACGAAACCTTTTGTTACGATTATTTACACCCCTTACATCAACTGGAATCTTATGGCTTAACCAGGGCAGGTCTGTTTCTTGAAGAACCTTGTTACTAACGGAGAAGGTAGTGTTTGTGTTGATAATGTGTATTCTGAGGAACAATTAATTACAAAAAGCGTGCCGCAAGGTTCTAGGGTGCTTTGCTGTTTATTGTCTACTTTAATGACCCCCTACTCTATAATGCCTCAGATTGCGTTCTATATGTACACTACACCACAGTTTCACCAGCCTTTAAATCGTTCTCTGTTTTTGAATGTAACTTAAATATGGTTTTGAATAAAGTTCATAAGTGGTGCCTCTACATCGACCTAATAATCAGTGCACCAAAAGTAAATTCATAATATTTAGACCCAGTCACATGCATGTATCTCGTTTCCCAGCAGTACACTGCGTTCCGACACTTTAACGATCTCACAAATAAGACGGGTTTTGGCATTCAACCAGTTATACAATTTCGCTCATTTTTTCCCACGTAGCGGCTGTATCTCTCTGTTTTACTTTCGTTCATAGTCATGTCAAGTATGGTATTGTTGCATGAGGCAACACTTATGACTGTCATCTAGTGACATAACGGCATATGCCATCAGGCTGTTCGTATCATTACTGACAGATCGTTACGCGCTAACGCTAATGTTTTGTTTAAACAGAATAGTGTCTTATGTGTTAAAAATTCACGTTACTATATGATAGCGACTTTGGGTGTTCAGTTGCGTGCTAATGTTTCACCATAACATTGTAGGAAAGACAGCTGCTACAAAACACCTCTTTTCTGGTAGAGGCGAAAAGCGAAAACGTCCGTTTGTCGAGCTTTCCGCTCGCGTTAAAAATCGCCAGGTGGTCAAAATTAATCCAGAGCCCCACATTATGGCACGCCTCATAGCCCAGGTGTTGGTTAAGGGCTCTTAACCCCACAATCAATCAATTAAGCCATCAAAACAAGAACTCCAGCTGGTTCGCAGCCGAGTAAAATTACTACCTGCAGTACGCACTAATTGTGGAAAAATGATTTTTTGCTTTTCGGCTATTTATTTTCTAACAGCGTATCTGCAGAACTAAAATCAACATCATTCTTGTCTTTCGTTATAAACATGCTTAAAGACATTTTGTAGCATAGATGATTGCATTGTTTTCGCAATCTGTGCTACTGTCTCGCTATGTATTTTTATATTCTTTAAGTTTTATGCCTTTGGATGTACATTGTATATACCGGGTTTTCAAAATGTAGCTTTCTGGTTTTCTTAAAATTGTGCACTGGGGGCCATGCGAAGACCACCTGTGCAAATAAGTATTGTGGCCAGGGGGACACAAAGCGACATTGGTGTTATAGCTGTCGGCAGCCCAATTAACCAAAATTGAATAACTACTTTTTTTGACGGCAATAAATGATTTTTTTTTGTACTGAAAGGTTAGAGGCAGTGATGTTGCTACACAGTATCATTGAAAAAATTCTAGCCTCTCTGTGCTCCGAGATATCCGACACCAAATTGTAATTGTCGTTCGCATGGTTACGCATGCAAAAAGAGTTAGGATCGCCGCAAAGCTCCTCCCCGATGTGACGCTGCTGTTGCCTGCAGAGTTAAGTCTCACAACGGTGGGGAAGCATTGGAAAAGATAATAACTGTCCCCCTCCCCCTTTTGGCTGGCGAAATCAAGATATGACTGCGCAATAGCCGCAACAGGTGCGTGGCATCAGGGAGGAGCTTTGCGCCGATCCTAACTCCCTTGAATGCGTAGTCACGCGAACGACAATTAAAACTCGCAGTGATATCTCGGGGAACAGACACGCTATAAGAATTCTTCCAACTGATACTGCGTTTTAGAAACACGACTGCAGGTAACTCTTCAATACAAACATAACCCCTTACGGCCCTCAACAAAAAGACAATTATTTAATTTTAGTCAACTGAATTTGTGACAGCGATAATTATCATCTCACGTTGTGTCCCCCTGGATGCATAACTTACTTGCACAGGTGGTGTTAGCGTGCCTCCCAGTGCCTGATGTAAGAAAACCATAAAGCTTATTTTGAACAACCGGTATAGTCCAACTCATGTCCAAGTTCATGCTTTTTTTTTGCCTCACACCAACGTGTGCATGCGTATATCAAAGAATTATAATTGTACTAATGATGTACCACTAACTACTTTTATTCTAGCTTTTGTTAAAATGGGTTATTTTTTCTTGTTGTACATGTTTCCTGTTAAAGCAGTGCATTTACTTCTTTTTAGTTATTTCGTGTGGTTTTCGCTGCGTTTGCAGCATTTCTGGATTTCATAATAAATAATAAAGGCTCGCGTTGCAGTTTTTTACTTTGAGACCATGATCTGTATATTATCTTGATGGAATTCTAACACCATTGTAAATTAGAAAAAGAACGACAACTGAAACTGAAGGTTGACCACGCAGCCAGCACATGGCCACCAGTGAAGGGAATTCACAAAGACGGGGAAAAAGTAAAGAAAATACTGAATACCACTGAAAACCACTGAATATTTTAGGCATCTGATGGTGTATCTGCTTCCGTAGCTTTCACGAGAAATATACGGGTAACGGGCGAGTAGCGGATAAATTAAGAGCGATAACTTTCCTCCCCTGACTGCTTAGTCCGCCGCGGAGGTCTCCAAGGGTAACGGTACTAGAAAAAGGTCTATTGCAGCATTGAGAGCTTCAGAAAAGTGGAGTGGAGAACGTCTGGTGCTTCATTAGCCTCCCACCCTAGTTTAGAGTTTCTTGTTTTTTTGGCCTATATTGAATGCTAGTTTTGTAGTAGCCTGCCACCTCCCTGCGTGTGGTTCCCGCGTAGTACGATGGCCGCACACGTGTGCAATACTTGTGAGAAAGAGCAATAAATGACCGTAACTGACCGCAAGTGGCAGTACGTCCATCTTTCAAGGCCGATCATTGCACGAGGAGGCGCAATCAGTGATCGACTCCTTCAACCTTGCGCCCTCCCTCTTCCATATGGTGTCCTCAGTACCATGCATGCTCTTCCTGTTATTCTCAAGCCGTGCCTTCCGTATGTGCAGGTATCATTCCCCTGGTTACTCAGACCAGCTACCCCTCCTCTTTCATCCTTCTTTCTCCTCCACTTTTTTGCTTGCTTCTTCTTGTGTGCGTGTAGCGCCTAAAAATTGATGGGCACACTATCCTTTTCCAGTTCACCGCAGAAATATATGTAAACTTCATTGCAATGCAAACTGCTGTCATCTTTTTGAGACCGGGCCCGTGGCAAAAATTTCAGAAAAAATGTTATGATGATTTTCATTGTGCCTATTTTGTTTCGTTTTATACCAATGCATTTATTTTTACGTCAAGGTCACGGACTTTGTAGACGGCAGAGGGTAAGTTATACTAAAGAATTGAGCAAAAACAGCAACGTTGATGTTACATGATTACATGAGTCTTCATAAACAGTGCTAGTTCTCCATAACTGCGGGGGTTGTTGAATTGCACTGCTTGGTCGTGAAGGTGGTTCTAGTCCTGCGATATCCTATGTATAAACGAGTACAAACATGTCGTCGTGTGACAATGTATTATTCCGAAATTATGCTGGCGATCGGCTCGCGCGGATACGGTATGGCGAGGGAATGAAAGTGTTGTGGGAACAGAATTGCGGTAATAAAACTACTGGTAAAAGCGAACATGGTAGTATCGGATTTTTGCTACTTCTGATAAACACATTGTGCTTTTCATGTAGCTTCCAGTCACGGTGGACGGGTTTAGACTGAGCATAGCGAATTTTTATATAATTCGACAGGAACTCTGCCTTGTAAGTTCTAATCCTTTAGCACTGCTGTTTTATAAAGTTCTATAGCAGGTTTGTACCAAATTTGAACGTACTAGCAACAATAGTTTTACAGGTATAAACGGTTTCTTTTTTTTCGACACGGGGGTGGCCGCGTAGAGTCACACTTTGTGTCACAGCAAGTAAAACAAACCTCGCCAACTTCCTGCAAAAATGGTGGCTCCTTAAAGGCCATATTCGCGTTATCGCGGGACTGGTACGATAGTTTGACAAGTTATGTCAGCTCGCTAGGGGTATTTCTGGTAATGTTACAGCCACGATCCCAAATAAAAACTTACAGTCACCGTAGCCTTATGCGGCGAAGCTGCCTGTACAAAATCGCAGAATAAGCAAGTAACTCACCCTGTGGGGCCTTTAAAAGGTTGAAATAGGTTAAAAAACCCCTTCTGCTGCATCCCGCAGGCACTTAGAAACAAGGAAAGGCCCTACAATAACAGCGCTCGTCGAAGCGCGATATAAACAGCCTGCAGTAGCCCCAAACCTAACCGGCCTAGCCAGCGCGGTTAAATTTGAAAAAAAGGAAAAAAAAATTGGTAGGCAGGGGTTAAGGTTTTTAAAGCAAAACTTTTTACCTCTACCCCACAAGGATTCTTGCGCGACCGCTTGTGTCAACAGAATACTCCCGCGAACAAATAAAAGAAGTTACTGGCACCCCCAGGAATCGAACTTGGAACTAATACACCAACGAAGCGGGAGCCCGTTGTGTTACCGATTGAGCTACCAGCCAACGCGGAGACTGGGAAGACAGGCAGTGCACTCTCCGAGCACATCTGCGGGTTTACCCATTGCGTTCTCGTGATAGCGTCAGGTGACCTCTCACGGCTCGTGTAGCGGCCGCGCGCGCGCCTTGGGTACGCGCTAGGAGTTAGTAAATATAAAGAAAGGTCACACCAACGCATGGCATCTCACTTCTCCTCCGTCTCTGCTGCCGATATTGTCGCTTCTGTTGGCGGCGGTGGAGGCGGAGAAGTGAGATCCTAACACCGGGCTCGAGCTTCCTTTAATTTTTAAAAAAAGATTTTCTCCTCATGTGCTTCACCAATACAACTGGACCAAACACCGTTCAGGAACCATGCATTGATTTACCCTCAGCAAATAATATATCCCTGAAGTAATAAAGGGTGTGGTTAGGTGCATTTCACTTGTTTCGTGTTTCGCTATATGTAGAGCTACGTGAGTGAATTTAAGTGGCGTCGCATGGGTAATCGTTGTGGGTGTCGTTGAGAGCTCTGCTTTCCAACCACAATCACAGGGTGGATTGGCGTAAATTTTTTTTGGCAAAGCGAAAGAAGACCTTCCTCAGCATCGGTCACTAAGTTACAAAGGGGAAAAACTGTAATTAAGTTCAGCGCTACGTCAGAGACGCGGCGCCCATACCAGGCTAGGGTTTGGACAATGGGCCAGGTAAACACCTATAGCACCGCTGCAGTTTCAGTAAATGGACAACCCCTGGGCGCACAGAAAAGTACAACCACTTTCTGTGACCACCCTAGCAAGGCTATCCTTCATATGCCACTGGTTTTAATGTAGAAAATACGGAAATAGAGTCTTTGCCCCCCTCCCCGTGTCGGGGTTCCAATGTTTCCAAACATTACAGAGGACAGGGTTGCCTAACGTTTGCACATCCCTGTCAAAAGGTCACCGTTGTTGACGCAGCGCACGAGAAATAGTTTTTTGGTTTAGAATTGTATCAAAAAGGTGAGGCAAGACTCAAATACAACTCCAGCGGCCTTTGTGACCAGCTGAGTTTCAAAGAACCCATTTTTTCGTGGCTATACACATGAGCGCGGCAGTCGCTTACCATTCCAATGGCCAGATCTAAGGGGATCTCATCGGTAAGCTAGCGTCTTAGCTTATTACTTCAAAACTGCGGGTATAAAAAGCAAAACCGACAAACGCTGGCTCAGTCTCACAGTAGTCGTGCGCGGCAATGGTGTCCGCGGAAAGCTTCTATCGCTCACTCGCTCTTTTTCGTCTGGGTCTCAATGCCCAAGCCATGCAGGAATGGAGTGCTGCCTGCTCGGGAAGTAACCATCACTTCAGATACCTAAGGGGCCACACTAAAAATGTTCAACCATGCTAGGATGGCTCTTAGGGGCATAAACAGAACGCCCTCATCAGAGAGGAGTTTGGCCCCCCTGGTGTAGTAGTTGACCACCACCTTCCACGACTAACCAATTCAACTCCTGGCCCCCAGTCCTCCGCAGCTGGAGAGCCCCTGTCCACGGCGGGGGTCAGAACAGTGATACCGCAGAGGGTGCTATGAATATCTGGGTCCGGACAGGCCACGTTTGGAAACTGACCCTGGCAACGTCCAACGCACGCATCTTGTATAGTCAGGGAATCTTAACTGTACTGCTACAGGAACTCTAGGACATTAAATCGTATATTATAGGGTTAAGCCAAGATAGAAAGACAGGAGAAGGCTTCTTGGACTTCACTAGCGAGCATATTATATGCTACAGTAGACCCCACGAGAAGAAAGAACAGGGGAAGGGATTTTTAATCCGCAGAGAAATAGCAGGAAACGCGGAGGTGTTTTTCAGCATTAGGGAGAGAGTAGCGGCTGTTGTGATCAAGCTAAAGGTTAAAGATAGTACAGGCGTATGCGCCAACAACCAGCGATGATGATGTAACGGTAGATAACTTCTACGAGGAAGTCGAATCAGAAATGATGAAGGCTACAACGCAGTTCACGATTGTGATGGGAGACTAACGCAAAGGTCGCTAACAAGAAAATTGAAAAAAAAACGTCAGTTGAAAACTGTTAGTTTGTGTGGTGTGTGCAGCATAACCAAAATGCGGCAGCTTCGCGAGGAGCCGAAAGAAACGACGAGCGGCCGTCAAGCTGCCATCTTCTTTATTGAAACGTAATACGCGCGAGCGCACGGCGCGCTGGAGTAAGACAATACGCCCGTACAAACGAAAAAAAACAAAAGCCACAAAAGTGCAGGACGGTGCGCGCACTCTGCGGTGAGTCACGGGGTCTCTTGAGCAGGCATGCGCGCTGCAGTACACGTGGCACCATCCGGTGGCCGTTTATTACACAACTAACACTCCCCCTTAATGAACTGCCACCGATTTATGGAGAACGAAGTGCACATCACACGCTTTTCACTCCCAAGCACTCACAATACGCATGTGTCTTCTTTCCGTTTAACGGCTTCGTGAAAAGATCCGCGCTGTTCGTTGACGACTCAACGTATTGTAGCTGCAGCCTTCCTTCTTCGATCTTTTCCCTCAGGGAGAAATACTTGAGGTCAATGTGTTGCTTCGCTCCGAAGTCACTTGGTTTTTAGCGAGAGAAATAGCGCCCTGATTGTCCACCTTCAAAATTTGCGGTTCTTGCGCAAATTCGCTTGCGGAAAGTTCCCCCAAGAATTGTTGAAACCAGAGCGCTTCTTTTGTGGCTTGGCACATGGCCACGTATTCAGCTTCAACAGTTGACAATGCAGTGCATCGCTGTTTTCTGCTGCTCCAGGAAATAGCAGCACCAGCTAACGTAAAAACGTATCCGCTGAATGACTTCCGATCGGTTTGGTCGCTGGCCCAGTCTGCGTCACAAAAGGCTTGTACGCAAGTTCCAGCTTTCCTGAAAACAAGCGCATAACTCTTCGTCCCCTTTATGTAGCGAAGAATGTGCTTTATGCCACTCCAGTGTTCTTCTGTTGGGTGCTCGCTGAACTGGCTCATGTATGTTGTAGCAAAAGCGATGTCCGGCCTTGTGCCTCCAGCAAGGTAAAGCAGTGCACCGACTGCTTGTCTGTACCTAAACTTTAGGTCTTCTCTCGGCGGGTTTCTGCTGTCAGCTTTTTCGTATTTGCTTCCCGCATCTAATGGAGATGACGCTGGTCTTGCATCTGTCAAGCCAAACGTCTCCAAAATATCCTCTGCATAAGCCGTCTGATCAAGGGACAACTTCCCACTTCCTTCTATCTTCAGTCGCATGGAAAGTATGTGACTAGTCTCTCCCAAATCCTTGGCGTCAAATTTTCGACCCAACCGGCTTTTAAAATCAGCGATTTCTGTCTCGTCTTTTGCGATGATGAGGAGGTCATCAACGTAGACTCCCACGATGAGCTCCTTTCCTTGGCTGACATAAACACAGGGATCGGCTTTGGATCTTGTCATCCCTTCCGACTTCAGGAGACTGTCCAAAATGAGATTCCAATCTCTCCCTGACTGTCTTAATCCATATAAACTCTTCTTCAAAAGGCAGACCTTGCCATTTTCACGGGCTCTTGAAGATTGTGGCTGTTCCATGTAGACGGCCTCTTTCAATGTTCCGTTCAGATATGCTGCGTGATCTCAACCTGGTGGATTTTCCACTCCCTTTCGACGGCTATCGCCAGCAGCGTTCTGATGGACTTGAGCTTCACTACAGGAGAGAAGGTTCCTTTGAAATCAATTCCCTCCACTTGCGAGTATCCACATGCTACCAAGCGTGCCTTGTACCGCTCCAAGTCACCATTGGCGTCATACTTCTTACGGAATACCCACTTGCATTTCACGACTTGTCTTCCCTTTGGTCGTGGCACAAGCTCCCATGTTTCTGATGCCTTCAGGCTGTCCACTTCGCTCTTCATGGCTGCCTTCCACTCTTCCTTGTCTGGAGCAGCCAATGCTTCCTGAAGCGTCTCTGGGTCTTTCAAGCTGTGCCTGGCTACACAGCACCCGGGGCATTCTCTTGAACGTATTTCTTTGTTTGCAAGACTCTCAGAGCGTCTCGGTGCCAGAGTACTGTCACCTGCGGCGTTGGACGGCTGTTGCGTAGCTTGCTCGTTTTCGTCTGATGAAACGGCTGCACGGTCGTTTCGGTCATCGCTATCGCTATGGTCAGCACTATCAGCGTCCTGTGGGTCATCTGAGCTTGCTTCAACATGAAACATTACTGGTTCAACAGTGCTGTCGCAAACCTTAGGGCCGGTGGTTGCAGCTTGTACATGCTTGAATGGGAAGTTATCCTCGTCCAAAGAAACGTCCCTGCTAACAAAGAAGTGGTCTTCTTCGAAATTCCACAGCTTGTAGCCTTTCACCCCTTCTGGGTAGCCGACCAGTACGCACTCCTCTGCTTTCGAATCCAATTTGCCCTTCTTCCGCAGCCTACCTCGCACGCTCCATGCTCTGCATCCAAACACCCTGAGGCCGTCGAGCTTCACTTCTCCCCATGTCCACAAAGCTTCCGGCGACTTTCCTTCAATCGCTTTGGATGGGAATTTGTTTCTTATACGGCTTGCAGTGACAACGGCGTCAGCCCAAAGCTCCTTGGGGACACCTGACTCAATGAGGAGGCACCTTGTCATATCTAGCAGTGTCTGGTTCATCCTTTCAGCAACTCCATTCTGCTCAGGTGTGCCAGGGATGGTTAGTTGGTGCTTGATGCCACGCTCAATCAAGTACTCCTTGAAGTCAGTGTTGGCGTACTCTCCCCCTTTGTCACTACGTAAAACCTTCACTTTTCTGTCGTGAAGGTTTTCCGCCATGCATCTGTACTCCTCGAACCTCTGAAGCACTTCGCTTTTCGCCTTCATAGGATACACAACGGTGTACCGTGAGTAGTCGTCAGTGAAGGTTACGAAATAACTCGAACCACCCTTGGATGTCGGCATGATTTTACCAACGATATCTGAATGAACCAGCTCCAATGGCGCTTTGGCCCGAGTTGCTTCTCCCTTCGGGAAGCTTCTTCTTCTCAGCTTTTTTAGTTGGCCTTGCGCCATAAACATCCAACGATCATCATCATTCTTCTCAGCTTTCCTAGGCGACAAACGTCGCAATGATCCTCCATGTGATCTTTGCCGGTTCCGCAGAGGCTACGAACAGCATCCTGATGCAAATGGCCCAGCCGCCGATGCCAAAGAGATGTGTCTTTTGTCTTGGCGAGCCTCGACGACACCTCTGCTTCTTTCACGGTGTACAGTCTCCCTTGCTTCTTTGCAGTAAGGACTACTTCTCCGTTGCCTTTGGAAACGAAGGCTTTGCCGGCAGCGAACGTAACTTGCAACCCTCGCTCCTCAATCCTTCCAACCGATAGGAGGTTCCCGTTCAAAGCAGGCACATACAGGACATCTTCGAGCGTGATGTTTGTCCCACCGCACTGCTCAGACCGCTGAATCTCGACTCTTCCTTTCCCTTCGACTTTGATGGACTCTCTTTGCGGTCTCCACTGCTGATTCGCATGGCATGAAGTCGGTGACCTTTGACCTTTGGGATGTCATGTGATCAGTAGCACCGCTGTCAAGGTGCCATACACCGGGGTGTGACGCTGCCTCGTCCTTCGCACATAAGGCCATATGCGTTGCTATTTTTGCGTGTGGAAGACTTCTCTTCTTTTGCTGGTCCTTCTCATCATCCGGAAACTGGTCGCAGTCCCTCGCTATATGACCGATCTTGCCACAAGCAAAGCATCGCACCTTCTTCTTTTGGACACCTGACATCCGTTGGCGAATCTTGTCGTCTTTCTTATGAGCAGGCTGATAGCTCACCTTGTCGTTTTGCTGCTTGCTGTCGGACGTGGAACAACTTTTGGTGACCAGCGCCCTAGTCTGACTGTCGTCGTTGTCGACGCTCTCTTCATTGCGACGCAGCTTTCTTTTTTCTTCAATGAGCAGCCTGGTCTTCACTACCTTCGTGCTCAGTTGCTCTTCGTCCTGCTCCAAATTGAGAATGAGCGGTTCGTACGACGCTGGACGCCCCATAAGCATCACCAAGGCGACTTCTCTGTCGGTGAATGCATGTCCTGCACTTGACAGTTTTCTGTGCAGCTCCATGAGTCTTCCCAGGTAGCTCTGCATTGATTCTTCTTTCTTCATCCTTACGTTGAAGAAATCACGCATTAGCTGGAGTATATGCAGAAGTCCAAACTTCGAGTGCATCTCCTCAAGCGTCGTCCACGCTTCTCTCGCAGTTTTGCTTTCGCCGATGTCATCCAGGTAATTGTCCTCAACGACGAGGAATAGAAAGGCCAATGCTTTGTTGTCTACCTTCTCTTTATCCGTCATTTCCTCAGAATAACCGGGTTCGATGGCGTCCCAGCATCCCTTCTGCACGAGAGCAGCTCTTGCCCTTATAAACCAGGTATGGTAGTTGTCCGCCGCCAACTTAGGTAGCCTGAACTCGTCTGATGCTGCCATTTTGATGTTGAACTGAATGCCAAACAGAAATGGTCTTCCCCTAGTTCGGCAAACGCACAACCTCTACTTCTAATACTCTTCTTTTTCACGCCACAACTGCAGAGCACAACGCAATGTCAGTCCCTTCTTCCCGACAGTTTCGTTTCTCAGCAGCCGCGTCGTTCCGCCACTTACTATGACCGCCGCCTTGTGTAAGCACCAGCTCGAGTGGCGTCAGCAGTGAAGCAGGTGTCGTATGACGTTTCGTCCTTCTAACGAAAACCACACGCCCTATTTCACACTGCACACACCGTTCGTCAGTCCCTTCGTCCCGACACTTTTACCACAGCACACGCTTGTCGCTGGAACTTCTTCCGTGGACTGTAGCACGTGAAGCAGAGAAATGGGTGTGGCTTGACTGTTCACGCTTCTTCATGGTCGAAACTTTCGCAGCTCATCACAAAGCAGTCCGTTGCAGTTCTTCGCCAATGATGGTCGATGCACCGTCCTGGGCCCATAACCTGTTAGTTTTTGTGGTGTGTGCAGCATGACCACAATGCGAAGGGCACAGAATGCGGCAGCTTCGCGAGGAGCCGAAAGACATGGAGGAAGTAAAAAGTTAGGAGACGGCGCCGCTGGAGAAACGTGAAGCCTATACATAAAAAGTAAAATCGAAGTCGGCCCAGGCGTCACTGGACCACGTGACCCCACCGCTCGCCGCCGTATGGGCCACCGCGCTCTCTTCAATTTCGTCTGCTCGAAACTGCTCAGCGGCCCGTTGTCGCGAAGCCTGCTATATGTTGGTTTTTTTCCTACGGCTTTTGTCTTCCGCACGTACGCGGCACTCCTGCCCGCACGCGGGCATGAGATCGCCGAGCGGACAAACGCAGGAAGGACGGGGAAAAGCTACCGCCAACGAGACGCGAGAGATGCGCCGGAGTCGGAGACCGCCGCCACCGCCGGCCCACCCAACCATGGAGGTCACGTGCTGGGCCGACTGCGGCGGCTTGAGAAAGGGAAACGGCGGAGGGAGCGGCTTCAACGGAGCTGGGCTTGCGAAAGCTAGCTGCGTGACGTCATGCCGTCTCCTAATTTTTCTTGCCGAAAGAAACGACTAGCGGCCATCAAGCTGACATCTTCTTTATTGAAACGTAATACGCGCGAGCGCCCGGCGCGCGGGAGTAAGACAATACGCCCGTACAAACGAAAAAAACAAAAGCCACAAAAGTGGAGGACGGTGCGCGCACTCTGCGGTGAGTCACGGGGTCTTTTGAGCAGGCATGCGCGCTGCAGTACACGTGGCACCATCCGGTGGCTGTTTATTAGTAGTAGTAGTAGTGGTTTGATGGAAAAGGAAAAGAAATTGGACTGGGGATATTATTGAGCCCAGCTGGGGGCTCACCGGCATACAACCCAGTCCGGGGGATGGGGAATGTAGAAGGGGATGAATAGGATAGGGAAGAGAAAAAGGAGATAGGTAAAGAGAAAAGTTTAGCGCCGCGAGGAAAAGAAGCATTGCCACAGTCACTGGGGGCCACCGAACACAATACACATCACAAACACAGGTCCTGGCGTCATGCTGCGTCCGGGAGAAGTTCTCGACGGGAGCGGTGGAGCGTAGAGGCGAGGCTGTGCTGCGATGAGTCGTGCGCGGTAGTCCGAAGTGAGGGGAGCTTGCTGGGTGATGTTCGTGGTAGTAGAGCGGTTACTGGCGAGCGGGAGCAGGCGCTCGACGGCTCCACGCAGCAGAGCGCTCGACGCCTGAACGAAACACTTATGGCTCGCGACGCGTGGCCGGCATAATCGCGATACCGCCCCGGCCGCGCAGGAGCGAACGAAAAACACGTCCGCACCCCACGACGACCGAGGCCAAACTCGAGACCGCTGTTTATTACACAACTAACAAAACTTGGGTATAGACAACCGCAACAGTCGAGAAGATACACCGGTGTATTCGCAGAGAGTAAATACGTGCGGTTTGCTGACCCTTCTACAAACGAAGGGTCAGCAAATGAACATGGAAAAGTCCAGATAGTACTATCCCAAACGAAAGTGACTGCATTTTTAAGTCACCAACCCCTATCGCGGGAGACGTAGAGCCGCTAAGTAAGATTCAGAGCAGAGCTCATAGGATGGTTTGAAACAAGCTAAGCCTGAATCTCAACAGAAAAAGAAAGAAACTCGTGAAAACTAAAAAAAAACCCCACCATGATGTAGTCTCATAGCCAGATCACACGAGTTTAAAATAACCTTTCGAAACAAATTCTCGCTTCTGAACGAGCAGAACGAGGTCACGGAAGACAGTATAAATGACAACCTACTTTCGCCACGCAGTGAATCAGCAGCAGCTGTTGGAGAGGCAACATGTAGGGAACAAACCGGAGAACTAAGAAAACGAAGGAACTAATTGCCACACGTAGGAACATGAAAGTCTCAAGTGCGGCGGATCGGATTGTATTGGCCGAGCTGTAGACACTGATTAACAGAAGTAAAACAATCGACATTCGTGGAAGTGATCGAGGAAATGCCGTGAATAGGGGGAAGCTTGAAAGCAACTAAGAGAAAGCTAACCATCGGCAAACACAGGATGTGGGCACTCAGAGACGAACAGGGTAACATTACGCGCAACTTGGAGGAGATAATAAAGGTAGCAGAATGATGCTACACCAGGCTGTATACGTGCCAGCGACGTTGCACCAAGGGAAACTACTGAGAATACGAGCTCAACTTGCCGTGTCTCACTGGTAACTAACGAAGAAGTTGAAATGCTCTCAAAGGTATGAAAATAGGAAAAGCTGTTGGTGACGACGGCATACCCATAGATCTTTTGAAGGAGGGAGGTAATATTCTACTGGAAAAGCTTGCTGTACTGTTTTAAAAATGCTTCAAGACGCAAAAAGTAGTCATTATCCGGAAAAACGCCAACATTATTCTGATTTATAAGAATGGAGATACGAAAAACCGGGAGATCCGAAAAATCCGAAAAAAAGGGATATATAAAAAAAGACATACTCATGAGCTTACTCTCACTTGTTTACAAGATGTTTACCAAAGTATAGTTAGCCGATTAGGTGACAGTCTGGATTCCTTACAACCCGGAAAGCAGGCTGGTTTTAGGAAAGGGTTCTCAACCATGGAACGCGTCCATGTTTTGAATCCAGGAAAAGAAAAATCCGCAGAATACACTAAAGCTACAGTGCCTGGAATATACTGTACATTCTAGGCACTGTACTAAAACCGTTTACATGGATTTTCTAGACTATGAGAAAGCGTTTGATTCATTACTCACCGCAGACATGCTAGAAGTACTAAAAGACCGGGGAATAGGGGAAACCTACATAAGATTTTGAGAAGACATATATAAGGACGGCACGGACAGTATAACCCTCTACAAGGAAAGCGATAGATTTCCGATCCGAAAGGGAGTAGGACAGGGAGATATCATCTCTCCAAAACTATTTACAACATGCCTGGAAAGGGTATTTAGAAAGCTTGAGTGGGAAAACATAATATTAAGAATAAGCGGAGAATACTTGATTCATTTGAGGTTTGCGGACGACATAGTATGCTGAGTGAGGCTGCAGGGCACGTGCAAAAAATGCTCCAAGAACTGCAATCATAAAGGATGGCCGTGGGATCAAAAATAAATATTAATAATTCAAAAGTAATGAGAAATAAGCATACCAAAACTGTCCTCTTCAGCGTAGGAAACGAAACGCTAGATCAAGTAAAAGAATATAACTACTTCGGACAGATGGTTAGCGATAACCCGAACCACTAAAAAAAAAATTCGGCGCAGAATAGGTATGGGTTGGGGAGCACTCGGCAAGCACTCCCAAATAACAAAAAGTAAGCTACCTCTGTCACTCAAAAGAAAATCTAAAACAGTGCAGTTTGCCGGTGATGACACATGTAGCTGAAACTTGGCGGCTTACTAAACAACTAGAAAGGAAACTGGTAGGCTCTATGGAACGAGTAATGTTAGGAGTAACACCCAGGGGCAGGAAAAGAGCTACTGTAAAGCCCGCTTATATCGAACACGGATATATCAAATTATTGCCTATATCGAACCCTTGCATAATTTTGGTAAAAATTACATGCATTTAAAACTTTGTCTATCGAACGCGATTATGCTCACAATGAATATATCGAACTCTCCCGCGCGGATTTTTTCGCTCTCCTTAGGCATGCAGTAGGCTTTCCCGCAATACATCGGCGCGCAGCGGGGGTGCAGGTGTCACTTGCGACTGCCGCATGATCTCGGGCACGTCTAAACCAGCCGTGGCACAGTGGACCAGCTTTACGCATGCATGCCGCTGGAGCCGAAAGCGCCACATTGGGCACTGCGGGCTGCGGTGTCACCGAACTTCAAGTCCGCGCTTCTCGCTGCCCGCACTTGCTCGGTTCGCTGGGTTCGCCGTTATTCGCTTGTATCCATGCTTGTCTTCGCTCTGTCGAAGACGCCGAGGACTCTGTACCGCTTCCGAGCACGACTCGGAAGTGCACGAGTACTTCCGATCACGTCGCTGCCGTGGCCCTGCTACGGCGATACAGCAGTGCCATTGAGGGCAGCGGTCTTGTGCTTGTCGATACCGTGGAACAAGCAGTCACCAGCAACGCGTTGTGCTCCAAGAAGCAGGCTAAACTTACGCAGTTCTTCGGCCCCAATAAATTATTGTTTTCTTTCCGAGAAAGTGTCGTATCAACAGTGAACTGCAGGGTGGTAAGAGCTCAGCATTAGCTCGTCACTCCGTCGGCAAGATTGCTGTCATATGTTTTTTTTTTGGTTCACTTTCTATATCAAATATTTGCTATATCGAACTATTTTGCAATCCTCGCGCTGCTCGATATAAGCGGGCTTTCCTGTAGCTGGATCAGAGAAGAAATTAGAGTAGAAGATATCATAGTTCAAAAAAATTACACCATCTTCCCGTGGGGAACCCTGATGAGGATGCGAAGCATCGTGGCGGTTCCATGTTGTTCCATTGTGTTGCCGTTATGTTGAGTGATCTGGTTTTTACTAGCGTCAGAGGGAATTCCGCGTCCGGGTCCACACCGGTGGCAAAGGCACGCAAGTCCTGTTGTGTTACGGTGAGTAGGCGGTGGTTCTCGAGGTGCCGAAACTCGTCCATCATGTTCTTGTCGATGTTGTCTTTGTGGTAGAATCGGTAGTCTCCGTCAGCTTTGGTGAGGTGAAGGTTGTTGACATTGGTGCACCGGCTGAGAGCAATGTACACGCCCTCCTCTTCGCAGCTTTGTTGTTGTTGTTGTTGTTGATCCTGATAATTAATGGCGCATACCCAATCAGGGGATCGGCCAAACAACAGAGGATTGTAAAAATGAATGGTACTCTTATCAATTCACGACACGCCTAGGAAGGATAATTTAGATCAGTTGGTTTTGAGAAGAAAAAAAAACTGGAAAATTAAAGCGAGGATGACCAATCTCAATCATAAAGAGAATCGTTTAGAATTTTCAATGTAGCGCAGGAGAGCAGAGCATACATCCCGGCGGCAAAACCCCGTTTCGGATGCCGCAGCTTTGTCTTCTCGTTCTTCTTCTTCTTCGGCGGTTCCCCTACGGGTAGATGACGATGGTGGTTGAACGCGAACCTATCTCGTGATGGATTCTTTGGTTGGCCAATCCCTAGGGGCATCCTGCCACAATCAGCATCAGAGGCGCTGCGGACGGGGCTGGTATAGCTGCAAGGTGCGTGGCGCTTCCCGCCACAGCTTTCCCACGGGAAATTCAGCATCCCCCTCTAAAGTTTTCAGTTCGTCGTTTCCGTTGACGTTCAGCTTCGCGTGCTTTCGTTGTATCAGTAGCTTCTTGACGTAGTTTGAATGAGTCAAGGACATAAGGCGCGTTCGTAGCACTTGCTCCTGTCCCGGATTTGTAGCGTAGTGGGAAGAGCACCGCGTACCTCCCGTTGCGGCCAGAGAGTCGTGGGATCGAAACCGGGCGCCGCTAACTATATCTTTTTTTTATAGTGTAGTATCGCGGAGCTGTGGGTGTAAGGAGGAGAGTTGCGCATGCGCAGTGAGCGTGTGGACGGCGCCGCCATCAACGACGGAGGACCAGGCGAGCCTAAGAAATGCTTCGCATTTAAAAAAAGAAAAAGAAATGGACTTGGACTGGCCATGTGAAATGAACCCACAGCCAGTGGACCAGGTTACAGAGTAGATACCAAGAGATGGGTTTAGAAGAAGGGGAAGGACAATAATCCAATGCAGGGATTGTATAAATAAATTCGGGGGTAAACGGTAGACTCGGTCAGCGCAGGACAGGAACGGTTGGAGGTCAGTGGGAGAGGCCTTCGTCTTGCAGTGGGCCTGAGTAGGCTGCTGCTGCTGACGATGATGATGATTTTCTTTTACCTGATGCTTGAATTTCGACCACAATCTTGATAAATGAAACGCGCGACATTCTTTCGAACACATTCCAGAGAGTCAGCCAGTTATCACATCTTGGGCGCCATATGGTATAAGCATATTCTAGCAGAATAAACAGAAGTGAAATAAAAATGGTGGTTACAAAAGCATGGCTAAAATATTGTGTACTTTGTACTCGAAGTCCTTCAGCACTGGTTTGCCTTTTAGGCTCACCCTAATATTTTGTTCTTTGATCCTCGCGTACGCCCAATTTTTTTAAATTGCAAACCACCTCCAATTTGCTCGTACCGACATACAAGGTAATGCAGAAGAACACATGTATTAAATCATTGTCCCTGTGCTTCTTTCGAGCATTTCTGAGCTGGTACTGGCATTTGCTTGCCTCCAGTATATTGTGAGCGGGCCGCGTTAGTTCGATTTCCGAAAGAAACGACTCGTGTCTCCGATTTGTTCTGCAGAGAAGCTTTTATGCATCTCGGGAATTTGAATAGCTGATTGCACACTATCTAAATATCAATCGCTGGTACATGGGTCAACGGGCTCCCACAGCGGTAAGTCTGTTATTCTAATACGCTAGGTTAAAGTGAAGTATCCGCCTGTACCTATCGCACTACAGAGGTCCCGTTGACGGAGGGGTGGTCCCTGCCTTTTAATGAGGGACAGAAATTTTGCATGTCTTTGTGTTGTAATGATGATGATAATGAGTTATCACTTTTGTGTGTAAGCATGCACTAGCCAAGAAAAAAGTGAAACGAATAAACTAGCAACACCACAGCACGGACAAGCAACTATGCTGGGCACATTTTACTATCCCAAAAGACGGACCACACGAGTAAGAAAATCACAGGACGAACGATAGACATCAACTAAATTTATTCCAAAATGCACATTCACACTATGACAACAGCCCACGCGCCGAAAAAAAGGGGGGGGGGAGAAAAGGGACGCTTATTCATCAACACGTGTGCTCGTTAATCTGTGCTGCAGGAACGTCACTTCTTTAGTGGACAATGCCACAGAAGGGGTGCTGATACACTCGTCGCCTTTTTTATCAATACATTATGCCTCGCAGATTTCGCATTCGCGTTGGGTGCGGGACCTGTGCAAGACCTGTGTTTTTTCGAACGCTGGAGTGCATTTGCACCTGCGACAATGGTCGGCCAAGTGCCACCCTCCCATTGCAGCCAATACTGCTGAGCGATGCTCTCTAAGTCTGTCATTCAGGCATCGCCTCGTCTGGCCAATGTAACATTTACGGCAGGCCAGTGGAATGGGATAAACTACACCAGTATTGCATGGCGCAAAGCGCATGGCACTCAGGCCTTTTCCTTTCGCTGTTGGCTTTGTGGCACATTTTCGCCAACTTGTGGGGCGCCGAAAACACAACAGGCACTCCGCATTTTCCCGCCACCGTTTTTTGAGGTGATGCGAGAAGCTGATGGCTGATGGATCACTGGGCTCATCCTTTGGGACTGATCATTTCGTTCAGCAACTATGGCGAAGACGGGAGCAGTTAGGCCTGGGTCGCCTTCTTATAATGTAAATTGAAGCAGCCACCTGTCCTATTCCACATGACTTGGAGACGAAATTTTGGAGGGGTGCTCAGAGATTATAAAACATGAAGAAGGTCCTTGAGTATTACAGGGGTCTGGAGATTGTGTGTTTATTCCGTGACCTTCGTTTCCAGGAGCTATGGCTGTTGCGGTCACAACATGCATTCTCCTCGGCGTATACATTATTTCATGCGTCCCTAACGCCGCGGCTGCCTCAGTGGGGTGGTCGTACGCCAACGAAGCCGAACAGTACCTGAACGAACTGGGCAAGAGGATCTCCAACATAAAAAGTGAGTTAACACATACTGCCAACTTCTCAATCAGATGCTACTTCATGCCCTGAAATTCGAAATTCAGATTACTCTATGAAAATCCTGCAGTCGACGGAGTCATCACGCTCTGTAAACATAATCTCAAACAACTTCAGAGATACACCTAATAGGTCCCGCATGTTTTTGCGTCAAGGATTACTTTTTATTTGAAGTCATAGGATCCTGCATGTCTAACGGAAGGGCTGTCGCCGGTACGTCATCTTCCGTTGCGACAACGTCTTCGACACTAGAGGGCAGGGGCATACCCAAAGGGGCTGTTTCAGTTTTGGAACACCCCTAGAAATTTTTACACCTGCCTCTCGCTGCCATTACGGAATGATCTCCAAGATATAGTTATCATGTGGACGCTGGCCCGCTAAGAAATGGAGCGCTGCGTCAATGGTCACAAGCTGGAAAATGCTTGCGATGTACGGTACGGAACTCAACGAGAGGCAAGCTCGCAGCGCACGCTGCTAACACCGCACGTCTCATTTCGTTTTAGTGGTGTCATGTGCTGCACCGTCGTGCGCACAGGATTAAGTGCTATAAAAGAGAAGCATGAGAAATTCAGAGCCGCGAAGATTCCCTCAGCATAGCCGCCATCGGCTTAACGCAGAATAAAATCGTTGTTGTGAAAGTTAGACGAGAATATGATAAAGAAGATGCTAAACACAGTGCCGATCACTGTGTTTTAGATTTACGACTTGTCTTCATTGTACGTTTCCACAAGGAATTTAGTTAATATTTGTAGCGTCGGAAGTGATCACCTACATATGAATTCTTAAGCGATAATAGATTTCAGTATCCATGCCAATGGGCTCTTCTGTAGTCTTGCATTTTTTAGCCCTGCTTCTCGCTCAGATACGTACCCACTGCCTCTCGTGAAATCTACGATGCCTAAAACATATTTCAACAGTTTGTCCCAACGAATGCCCAAACAAAAGGAAGGGATGGATTTTTGAAGTTACACGCATAGACGACTGAAATCGCTAGGTTGTGATGTCAATGCCCGAAGAAATTCTGGCATCAAAGAGTTGAAATTTCTGGAGTGCATTCTTATCATGACGTAGAAGCTGAATAAAGTAGCGTAGTTCGTGTTACAGCCCAAAGTGAACGTAAATGATTTAATTGTCTTTTCAAAAACATATCGCAGGCTCCTACTGACATGAAATTCGTCATTGAAGATAGTTCGTAGACATTCGCAAGCCATTAATGTATATATTGCCGTGAACCATGCATTGGGTTTGTTAGTTTATTGGAGCGAACTTGTGCTCCTCTATCAACTCAAAGAATACACAGGCGGCGAAACAGCAGTCAACACAGTGACGTGCGTAGGCTGGTGTCGACTATTCGAATGCCGCGGCATCTGCTCAGCGGGAATTTATCACTCGGCGCGAGGGTTTCTGGAATAGTCGAATTGTATCCAGAACAGCGTAGATCAACGAAGATTATTCTAGGCTGTTCGCATTCGTTCGGAACGCTCTCCCTATCAGAAGAGATAGCACATGCGGCACAGAAAGAAAGAACGGAACACGCGCCTCCCTTGGCACAAAGACAACAGGGATAACACAGGCCGGCGCAGCCGGGCGGCAAAAGCAAAACACAAATAAACAAACCCAATGCATGGTTCGCGGCACTATATACATTATTGGCTTTCCAATGTCTGCGAACTATCTTCAGGGTTTTTCTAATACACGTATTGTGGCGAAAATGTACCCGGGGCCAAAATCGCGTTGACACGAAGTCCTTAAGGCCTGTTAGTTTCGTTCATGTCATGTTATTTTTACTATAAATATACATTATACTAATCATGCTGATAGTTATGAGTCATAATGGGCGTGAGAAATGTACCATTTTTAGACTGGTTAACACATCCGGGCACAATCAGGTTGGCGGCAGGGTGGCTCAGTAGAGCCGCCGTGCGGCCAGTGTAAATAGGGAATAAAAATTAGGCGGACGCCTGACCACTGCTTATGACGTATTGAGTGCGAAAACATGAGGGCCCAATGTCAGAAAGCGCAAATGCCCTCTCAAAATCAGCAGCATTCTTTTCCGCTTGCGCATTTTTGTCTTTAGGTAATTACTGTGACTCACAACAGACCTGCACCCGCCGCTCCCGTGCTTTCGAATTTCACCCTTTCTTTACGATGGGCTGGAGCGGCACACCAGCCCGGAATAGCCGTGTATCCGTCGTTATCGCTGCGTTATACCTGTACTACACAGCCGTTTCAAAGACCTTCCGAAGACCTTCGAACCAATTGTCTATCGAGTGGCCCATTGCCAATACATAGGGTGAACTTCCGAGGGAGCATTCAACTGTCATTTGAAAGTCGCGTGTAGCATAGGCATTAGCCGCTCGTGTGCTGCTGTTCCACGTGGCAGCCCCACCATTTGTGTTTCATCCAGCAGTCATGCAGAGGACATAATGCTCCTGAGCAGGCAAAGCTACTAACGCGTGCGCTCTTACCAGATTCTTTTTGTTCCCCCGTGCACGCATAAACTGGTGACCACCGGTGACATGTACTTGCCTAGATGGGAAAGACACCGGAAAAAACGTCGCACCATCAGCCCTTTCGAGGAAGACAAGAGCGGGACCGCATGTTTCCGAACGCTTCGCTGCCCTCACGCGTCGTGTGATGTCACTCCGGGTAGTATTCTATAGAGAAAGAGTACGGGAATTTTATTCATCCTATGCGTTGTGATTAAAACCACCCCTCCAAAACAGAGAGGGGTGTCATCAGTCCAGGGCTCTCTGGCTGTAGCCGGCCTTCCGTATCCAAAGAAACGGCTAAAAGAAGCGCGCTTTTCGTCACCTGTGGCGTGGAGGTGAGGTAATGGGTGCTCCCACAGACGGGCTGGGTTTGAGCCCGAGCACGTCTCGCCATTCTTCGCACAGTTATATTCTCAATACGTTTTCTAAGGTATATTTTCTGCATTGATTTTGTTAATGAGGGCGATGTTTTAATTCGCGGCAGGGCCACCTTTAATTAACGGGCTGCATTGCGCGACGGGATATCGGACGTCACGTCGCAGCGCTGGGAAGCAAAGCGTTTCGGAGCACACTACCCGGCCTTCGAGAGGTCCACCATGTTTTTTGTGCCATAGACACGCCATTTCTGGCCGAACAGTTAACTAATGCTTTCCCTTTAGTACAAATGCAATGATGTTCGCAGAGGCTCTCCGTCCTCGGCACTGCAAGGACCTTCTGCAAGCGGGTCAGAGGCCAAGTGGCCTCTACACAATTTTCCCCCTGGTAACCGAAGTCGATGGGCAGATCGTCTACTGCGACATGGACACAGATGGCGGAGGGTGGACGGTACGTTCACGTTTATCGAATACTCCTAAGAAGCCTCATTCCAGAGGCCGGTCATTCGAGCTATTCCAGGAGCTCAACAATAAACAAAAATTGTTTCACCTGTAATGTTCTGCTTCCTTTACCGCAACTAAACACAGCGTTTCAAGGGAGATAAAAAATAAAAAGAAACATCTCTAACCTATAACATAGTGCGTCCTACACGTGTTGATGGTGTCCCGTTGAGATCCCGGCTAGCTAACGCGAATAACATCCAGGTGTCTCCTCGCGGTACTGCGTCGGCCGAATACTAATGAGGGTGGCAGAAGATTCGTAATAGGCGACTGAGCATAGTTTGTAAATTTCGGCGCGTGCTATTGTTTATTTTAGACTCTTCTTTACACGAAATGTCTTTCCGTGCATCTCCATCTCTGCTCCAACGCAACATAGCCAGAGGTCTACGTTGCGTTGAACCATGATAGGAGGACTTTTCGTACTTCTCTGCCAAGGCTTCGCAAAACGCAGTACAGGATGCCATCAGGCCCTGGAGCAGATGAACGGCGGGAGGATGAAAGACCGGCATCAAGCTTCTGCACCGTAAAAGAGACGTGTAGGCGGTAGTCTGCCTCGGCTACTTCCTCTTCACTCTGGCTGAGATGGAGAGCAAAAGCCCGAAATGGGTAAAACTGCTTCAGGTGATGCTGAAGAATTTGCACCACTTGCCTGGTCCGTGAAAGGGGTTTGCGCGTGGATATAACATCGAGCAAAACCGCCGCCAACGCTCTCTTCCCGGTTTTTCTAAAGGCCATCGTATTTTCAGCTGTGTGCGGTGACATTCTGACAGATCTTCTGCAGCTTGCGCCCTTATGTACTGGCTCTCTGCGCGGCGCCATATAGCCTGTAGTTGTTCGTACAAGGCATCAACGAGTTTTCGATGGTTCGAAGTGCTGACATACTTAGTGCTGGCTCCCATTGCAGGCCATATAATGCCTTCTACATTTGACGCCATCGTTGTATTTGCATATAAATCCTCAACTTCTAGCGTGAAGTTCGGCCGGTCAGTACAATGGACCCTAGGGCATCAGACGGTCGGAACCATTGAAGCTGCACGTAAGTTGGTATGTGGTCACTTCCTTGTGATTCAACATCAAAGCACCAACTTACAGAAGGCGATAGACTCCTTGATACCACTGCTAGGTCCAAACTGCAGTATGAGAGTCAAAGAGGAAAGGTTGGGGAACCATTATTTATAGCAGTTAGGTTTTGTTGTGTATAAAGTCCACCAGTCAGTTACTCTCGTGCTAATTGTGTCACTGCCAAACTGGGGGTGGTGGGCTGAAATCGCCCGACTATGATGCATGGACAAGGGCCGGTGTGCTCAACAAAGTCCAGGTATGTGCAGTAAATATCCGCGAGGGAAGGAATGTAAGCGCCAATGATCGAAACGACCCGTCGCTTCTGCGTTAAAGACAGACAGACATATTCCTTAAAGGCATGCGCGGAAATCGTATGTCTGACGTAGGGTATGTCCCTACGTACGCACATTAGTACCTTGCTACCTGTCTACCGGCGACAACAGCTGAACATAACCGGAGAGACGAAACGGGAAGAAATATTTGGCTCAAATATCACGAAAACAGGGAATTGGTGGTACTTAAACATACGCTGCCGAAATTCAGACATATTCCCTCGTACTCCTCTTACGTTCCACTGCATAACGAAAGACTTGCCAAGTCCCCCCTCAAAAATTTGTGTGCTTGTTTGTTGCGCCTTGAGAACTCACTGAAGTACCTCAACGAGTGGCTCCAAAGCATCTAGCACCTGAGCCGCGATCCTTGCAGGTGCTCTTTACAGCCCAGATATCAATCTTCGCATAGTATTCACCAGCTGTTCAAGCATGCGTAAGACCTCATTTGTGAGCCACAGTCCACCGCTATGCTGGGCATGTGGTCCTCTCGTTTCACTTGCCGACAATGTAGAAGCTGGTTGCAGCAAGGCAAGCTAGTCTTCTATGGATACACTTTCAGATGCAGTGTTCGCCCCTCGAGGAGTAGGAGTGGATCGTGATTCCTCCTTTGTCCGCACTGGTGGTGGTGGTCGCGGTAGTGGTGGTAATGGCGGCGTCGGTGTGGTTTGCAAGTAGTCATTGTGCCGGGATATACTGCGTGACTGTCGACGTCTCCGACGGGAGCTTCGTCGACGTCGCAGAATTGACGCTGAGTCTCTCATTGGGTAGAGTTTTCTGGGACCATAGGACGCAGAACTCGACGCTCAAGTATCATTTGTGGGTATACATTAGGTGTTGCCGCGTGAGGGCCCGAACAGTTTGCACACTTCAGTGCGCCCTTGCAGCTAGCATGGTCATGAGAATCACCCCATCGCTTGCATGCCATGGCATTCTTGCAAGCAGCACTCATATGGCCCAGCTGCTGACACTTCTGGCATTGCAGGGGCCGTGGCAAATACGGACGCACACGGTGTCGCACGTAGCCTGCCTTCACAGACGCCGGCAGTGAATCGCACTGAAACACTACTTTTACGCACAGCGAGCGACCGATGCGATGAATGTCCAGGATGCGGACTGTTGATGACAGAAGCGGCAAGAAGTCATGGTCGTTGATATTCAGGTCTACATCAGAGATGACACCAGTTGTTTCTTTCCCGTGGGCCTCGAAAATCGTACCTAGATGTTTCCTAAGACTTTGATGGCCTTCAACGTGTCTATGATTCCGTCAACAGTCAGCACGTTCTTTCGGGCGTTGATCCGGATTTCGTTAAGCTGATTAATCGCAACTCGGCGAAAGCACTCTGAGTTTCTGATGGTTCAAGACATTTAGGTTATCGGTGTCCCTGACGGGTACATAACCAACAGTGAAGACCTTTTGAACAGATGACCCGGCGCCCATCGTCTCACTTGTCGTCGAGATGCGGCGGAGTTTCCTCTTCAAACGACGCCCTGGGACGATGGTACATTCAGAGTCTGAGTCCATTTCCTCAGTCATGGACCGTTCGGGGAATTATTGGCAACCAGCAGGCTCCAAGTTGTCGGCTAATGACGGCGGTGATGATACGGACCGTTGTGCAGGGTCTGGTCGACGTGGGATAACTTCAACGCCCATCCTTGAAGGTATCGTGTCGACAACACAGTTGCTAAGGGAGTTAAACTCGCGAAAAAGGAGAGAGCTAACGGAAAAAGACTTTCCTCCTGCTTCGTCTTCTTCCGTGGTTGCAAGAAGCATCCGGATGAAGCTGTAGGACGAATTTTCCCGCCATCGCTTGAATGGGCGACGTGAACCGCAGACTGGGCTACCTACCGAGTCCTGTAAGCGTAAGAAAGGCAGGGACTCGACCAGCCTGAAAAAGCGAGTCGAGATATTTGCGTGCACATCCGGACGACAACGTAGGCCGCGTGTAAAGCCCGTGCGCTTTACTGCAGGACCATGAAACGATTTCAATTCAAGTTTATTTTTTTTCCCAGAATCAACTGGACGACTTCCTGGCTAAAAGCTGCTTGAACAGCTTGACAAAGGCCAGGAAGCCTTTGTCAATCTGTTCCAAATCCAATTCCGATCTCACTGGAGGTACATGATCATGTCTTTCTTAGAAAAAGGGGAGAACTTCAGCACCTGAGTTTTCGCCCGAACGTTTCGAGAATCCGCTTGAATTTTAAAAACCATGCATCCAAAATTCTGAGTCAATCTGAGTACGTCCGAGTTCTAAATATATTGGCGCTCAGTGAATCGTAGTTCGAGTGAATTCTGAGACCTATTTTGAATTCTGAACCCCAGTGAGTTCTGAGTCCATTTTGAGTTGCCTGCCCGAGTGAAGGATGAGCCCGAGTTCACAGTTTTACGCTCGCTGTGAGGTTGAGCTTGAGTGCGCTTAGATGCGTTCCTCAGCAGTGAATCTGAGGTTGAGCGAGAGATGAATCCAAAATAAATTGGTAAATTAGTTTGAGTGAGCCAGTCTAACTTTGCCGAGTCTGTCCCCAATAACCCGTGGTTAATAAAGTTTTTATCTATCTGTGTGACTCCATGCATCACACAATGTGAAACCGCTCACATTCTTTCCGCCTTGTCGCAGGCCAAAAGAATGTGAGTGGTAAATGCCCCTTCTGCAGGAAAAATGATTCTCGTTGTTGTGCGGGAGTTAACTGAGGCGATCAAAAGTAGCTGCTTTCAGTTAGCGAGTATATTTGTTGCTGCTTTTTGGTTTTCGTAGGTGATCCAGAGACGGGGACAGTTTGGCAACAACGCCTACTACTTCTACCGAAACTGGACGGAGTATGCAGCGGGTTTCGGCGACCCTAACAAGGAGTACTGGATCGGTACGAAGGGACCAAAATCGTGCGTTGTGTCGTGTTATCCCACATGTTCTTTCAGCAAAACAAAGGGCACAAGACCCTGTTTCGAGAATTACGAAACTCTGGTGTGACCACAATCGACCGACGGCAGTTACAGAAATAAGCTTTTACCACGCAAGGCTTTTTACTGTTCTTCAAGGCTGTTTTGATTGGCTACTGTTAAGAGTGTGAAACAGGCTCCAACAAAAACTCATTCAGTATGAGGGGTGGAAAAAGATGGACACTGTCAACTGTGTGTACCAAAATAATGCGAAGCTTCAAATGTTTTCTGTCCTTCCACGTCACGGGTTTTGAGTAGCAAATATCATAAATAAGTTGAGAATTTGCCGTCGACAAGACAGGGAATGAGTTATAACAGAATACCACAAGCTGGAACTCCGTATTCCGGAAAACATATGAGGTGCGTTGACGTAAAACAGCCTTCGACCCCGCAGCGTGACAGATATCTCACACACAGCAGCCCAGTATTTGCGTTTTCATTAGAGTAAACGAGAGGGGGATGGAACTCTAGAAGTTTGGTGTTCATGAATTGCTCATACAATTTGATTGGATTGGAAAAACTTTACTGATGCCTGCAGTGCACGCTTTCGCACATAGACTGGGCCTACGTCGTCCTTGTGGCGGGCGTGCGGCGCGGATCACCGCTGGCCGCTGCCGGCACCCCGGGTTCCTGCCTGGCCAACGCCTAGAGGGCCTGCTGGACGGCCCGTAGTTGTTCTTCTTGCTTGTTTCTCACAAATTTCTTTTTTCAGCACTGGCCAAGAAAGTCATAAACTTATTCGATCGCTCCACACCACTCCCTATATTTACTCAAGGAGGTAAAAAACAGATACATTGAAATGCAGCCTCTTTGTACAACATCGTGCAGCGAAGCATCAGCTGCAAATGACAGCACATTCGGGCCATCACACAACGTTTTTTTTTTTGTGTGTACGAGCTCAACATTAGAAGACAAATCCTAGTGTGGCAGTCTGTCAGCACAGACGAAGAGCACGCTCGCGGGAATACATGAGGAGACAAATGGTCGTACTAGTTACAGAAGAGCTGTAGTCTCTTAGAATGGACAAAAAGAGCGTCAGCGCGGAATAAAGATAGAGAAAGAGAGAATAACGCATTGATTTCGAATCTTCCCGTAGTACTTGCACTTTTGTCAGTTATTAAGCTGTCAAGTTGAACCGATGTTCTGTTTTCTCATCTGTTGTGAAAACCTTGACTTGTAATTTTAGTTGGAGGGTTGAGGTTGTCCGAGCCACTAATTGGAGGTAGGAAAACTGGATGTGGGAGGTATAGAGGGTATAGGCTAGTTGCACAGGTCCACCATTTTTTTCTTTTCAATTGAACCCTCGGCACTGTGGGAAGGTCAGAGGCCTCGTTCTTGGTGCATCAAATAGGGACAGCATGCAAGGTACTGAGGAACCCTGCAGTTTAATTTTTATAGAAACACCTTCCTCAGAGTACTAAATACTCCTTTTTTGACTTGCAGGCAACAGGGCCCTTCATGCGCTCACTTCAGAGGCGAACGATACAGCCCTCAGAATTGTGCTGACAAACGGAACAGGCGAAAGTGTGTCGTTAGATTATGGCAGCTTCCACGTCGGCTCCGAGCAACAGCACTTCAAGCTGAATATCGGGAAATACTTCGGTCCGGCAGGTATGTGCTTCACTGATCCTAGGAAAAATGGTATGATAGTTGCTCCCTAAAACGACCAACGGCAACGGCAATGTATCATGTGTGCCTCCAAAAGGAGCAACGTTGCTCCCTTCAACCGAAATTACCATGGGTGAACAAGCGCACACAGTGGGGGGCTTATTTTTTCTTCTGATTATCTACATTTCAGCGGCGGCAATCTGCGCGTACCGTAAGCACCAGTTAAGTTGTTCTGACATGCTGGTACGAGCATGTTTGAATGTACTTTGAGGGGCGCTCTTCAGTACTACCAGGATTGCTGCCTGCATGGTTCATTGGCGGTGAAACGGTCCGTTCATTAAAAACCTGACCATTCGTAGGCGGTCGCTTCGGTAGTTAACCACCAGAGTGTAATTGAAGGTCCATAATTCTTCCTCTAAAAGCTACGTAGTGCCACAAAAAGGGTGAAAAACACGGGACTAGCCGAAGCGGCTCTTTGGAGGTATAAGTCATTGACATTTACTGAGCCATCCGTTTACACGCACGACTTTCTGCAATAAAAAAACAATCATCACGTTACGAACCTACCACAGCACAAACGCCACACAAGAAAACAGATGCGTCATCGAAATAATGCATTCGGAAGGGGTGCACTTCATGTATATATAGGCGTGGTCTGCCGGAGGCCGCACGGGGTGAGGCGCGCAATTAATTTTATCTTCAGAAAACTGCACATTATGGTTTTCAAAATATAATACTGGTCAATATTAGGACTTTAATAATAGCACTTACTTTTTTGTGTACTTTACAGTAACTTTACTTGTGTGTACTTGTGCGTACTTCTTTAACTTTATAGGGTACATGCACCGCGCGGAGGCTGCCCGGTATGATTGACGCGTTTATTACGAGAGTACGGTCGTACGTCAGAGCTAAGAGAGAGGAACTGCGGTGACGTTTGTTTTAAATCACTCAGACCAGAGAAAGCGCCGCCACCAGTCGGATTAGGCTTAGCATGGCGGGCGATACACCAAGAGCGCCGTTATTGGAAGCGCGTACAGTAGTATGTGTTGAAATATGTACACAACGATACGCTATTTTCAAGCATGTGTCACTTAATTTGCGGAAATCAAAACACAGTGACGAGAGGCTGCGAGTGGTTGATGTCTTTACCTTGAGCTTGTTCAAAACCGCTGAGCAGTCATATTTATCGCGATGGACAAAGAGAGGGATGGTACATGGAGGGGAAACGTTGATGCTCGCCTTGTACCCGTCCGGTTAAGGGAAGAGCCGGTTGGTCCTAGGGAGAAACTGCGCTGCTCGAGGGACGAACAGTGGAAGTTGCTCCCTTTTTTTTTTCTGAGAGTGCTAGCGACGACAAAGCACGAGCACAAAAATGCTAGGTTTGTCTTTACATCAATAATCACCAAACTATTTTGCCCGGAAAACTTAATATAGGTAAATGTACTGTTTCAAGGTACCTATGTCTTGATCTTTCATGCCTATAGTAACACAGTTATTGAATTCCAAAGAGTTTCTGAAGAAGGCTTCACGAAGTTTCCTCGAAACAGATAGGAGTGAAGTGACGTTTTTGTCCAGTAAAACTGCGCTATGACCGGGGCAGAATCCCGTTGATGACATCCTCTCTCCCAATCCTACGGCGCGGGATTTTGTTCTTCTAATAAAAGAATAACTCCCCCATCACCTCATGAGGTTTCGCCTCAAATTCGCATGTTATGGCATATTCCCACCACTTACAGGTGACCCCTTAATCCCTACGTGCCCTAATACTGTCACTACCTATATGAACCCTTCGAACTCACACTACCCTCCCGATTACCGTTAAATAACTGTCTTGCATGAGCATTCTAGAGCGGTAAATCTATTTCCCACGTCAAGCAAGCCCACTCATCCGTCTCATGCTCTGGGCTGACAACTATTCTATTTAAACAACCTTCAGTTGAACTTTCAAGTCAGTGGATATATGTAATGAGAATGCGACGTGAGGTGCTCACGGATCCGGTTCATTGATTCACACTGCCACAGAGCCCCGCTCCAACCACACCACCCCTCGCTCTAAACGGGACTAGAGCACTCCCTTTTACAAAAGTGTTCTTTTTCACCTTATACTGTTCGTTGATAGGTTACAAAGCGGCATTAGTAAAAATGCTTGAGTCAAAGTACTAACCACAAATATTACCATGATAGGCATAACAATAAAATATATGACACGGAAAGCACGGAATAGTTCACACGGAAACTTCTCACAAATACCCTCTGGATTGACTGTTTATATAGAGGTGGAATAGCGTATGACGGGTCAGTCACCATATGTACGATAAGCAAGTGAAGGTTGATAGTGCAAATTTAGGTAGGGTAACACGTGTGTTGAAATCGACACCTATGAAGGAACGAGCCCTATAGCGAGGCCGAAAGCTAGTTAGAAAGATAGGGAAATAGTGAGGATCACAAGTTTATGCAGCAGCTTGAAGTCGTTAGAACAGCCTGTTTTCATGCTGTGGGAAAAAATAGATCACGATCATAGCGATAACGGGGACGTCACCCTGACAGCGGAGCTTTGCTTCCTGATTTGTGCACCTCGCAGGGTGGGACTCGATGAGCACAAGCCAAGACTGCTCGTTCTCCACTCACGACCGAGACAACGACAGGGGGTCGGCTAGCTGTGCGGTCAAGTATCACGGCGCCTGGTGGTACAACGACTGCTTCTATGCGAACTTGAATGGCCTGAACCTGAATGGGTACCACGACAGCTTCGCCGACGGCATCGAGTGGATTCTGCGAGGTTCTACGGGGTTCTTCGCCCATTATTCCTACCCTGAAGTGCTTATGATGATACGCATCAATTGATAGTGTTATCTTCGACAGCTTTTTATGACCCTCTCAAAATTACACCAGGTGAACCTGCCCAGTTTACTGTACTCATCTGCAGCCACGCTGCTTTCATTCACGTTTCAATGCGTGCGCAATTTCTTCCGAGTATCGCACAGCATTAACCAAGTAACGTCCTGCACCTGCCTAGAATATGGATTTAGCTAGGTAATTTATTCGCTTTATTCGTGCGGATAAGATCACTGATAGAAATAAAGAAAAGAAAACTAAAAGAAATATACCAAATGAAACGAAGAGCCTCCCAGGCTAATATAGCCGAATGCTAACTAAATAGGAGAACAAGAAGCCCACTTGGGCAAGTCATAGCCACATGCGGGTATGAAAACACCTCTAAATGCAGAGAAGCGGGGTTAAAATGCTTACACATTAGTAGAATATTCTCGGAATCTGTACTTTTAAAGGCGATAGGCTTCTTGTTTTAGCCAAACTGGAAACATTTGGTGTGTCTGTATATTTGTCTGTGTAAATCCTTCCGTACTAGGATCCAGCTATGCCGCCAGAAGTTAAAAGAAGTCTTCAACAAGAAACACGGGGCCAAAAGTGTATGATCAACTAAATCTGGAAATCTACCTCACGATTGCCAACATTGTTGAGCAAAAAGAAAGCATTAGGCATACTGAGGCAAAACATCAATGCACAGCTAGTACTCGCAGTGTTCTTTTAGAACCAATGTGTTCCTGGTACGTGCGATAGCAAATAAAAAATACCCATGAAAAAGTGAGCTTGAACCAAAATATAGAAAGTGCTCACACCAGCCTGGACCACGTGCCAGTGGTCCGAGTTCAACAGGGACAAGCGGTTCTGGTAGATGGGGCTACCAGTGGAACGCGACGGAATTGCGTCGACTTTAGCAAACCTCCACCTTGTTTATCCTCGGATAATTGAACGGGAGGGGGAGGGCATGATAGGTGGGAGGGGGGACAAGAGAGGCATTTAAGCGGCAGAGGCTGCCGAAGACTATCGTCTTTCGACGACCTTCGCAGCGAGTAAGCATATGCACGGCAAATTTATAAATACGATAGTCTTTCGTGGGCTACTCGAACGCCAAAATTTTCGTCTATCTGGCTGCATGTCTGTCTGTGTGTCTGTCTGCACCTCGATTCACACCTCCCGTGAAACCGTTAGAACGAATTCTTGTATATAGGCAACACTATTCCAAACCACTAAATCTGGGAAAACACTTCATAGTTGTCAAAATTGTTGAGCAAAAGAAAAACATTAGGCGCATTTGAGGCGAGACATCCATAGATAAGTGGTACTGTTTACCGTATTCTTTTAATGAAAATGCATGGCTGCTTGATTTCTCTATACGAAATAAAAATTACGCGATAAAAACCGTGTTTTGACACAAGAATACAAAAAAAAAAGGTCGCGCCTAACCGTACACCTCCCGACGGCATTCCGAGAATTCCAAGAGTAACGAAGGATTCCAGAAGGTGGTGCGAAAGTATTGGAAGGCGCGGTAAAATTGAGCAAACGTCCCCCGCGTTTATGGCGGAAGGAGCGAGGCGCGAGTGGAAGAGCGTGAAAGGTGGCCGGGAAAGAGAAGGGATGCCTTTACCAGGCAGGTGTCGCAAAAGACAATCGTCTTTCAACGACACATGCGGAGAAGTCAACAGATACGAGGTATTTTTTTTTTTCATTGTCGTGGGTACTTCGAGATTGAAGTCCAATAAAAGTACTCGAAATTGGGAAAAAGCGTATATTTGTTTTTTTCTTCCTCTCTTCCTTCTCTTCTCACCTCTCCCTCCTTTCTTCCTTTTTCCCGTGCTACCTCATTCTTTCCTTCCTTGTTTCCTTTTTTATTCCTTCATTCATGATTTCATTCATTCATTGAGTGAATCATGTAGTCAGTAATCTAGAAATGCTGCCATTTTCTTTCCTAAATGATATCTCCCGTGGGCATGCACCCAACAACGGTTTGGCGGTCGAAGCTGTTTTAAGTGCGAATGCACTTTATAAGCGACCCTGAATTCCGTTGACCGCCGTCCGTCCACATAGCAACAGCTGCGGGTGCGCGCGCTCCTCGTCTTCCTTGGCAACGGGGGGAGATGGCACATACCCACGTGGGGGATTGGCCAGGAATCTCCTCGTCTTCCTTGGCAACGGGGGGAGATGGGCGCGCGCTGCCTGGCCGCTGACATGGCACATACCCACGTGGGGGATTGGCCAGGAATCGGGCGTGAGAAGGGCTAATGCACCCGCTTAAAAGAGTACTGACACGAAATTTCAAAGCTGAGATCCGCTCTAGCAATCAAGTACAACGACAACACAAATAGGTGTCTGTGAATAAATGCATCTTTCTTTCTTTGTAGTTGTGTGTGTGTGTGTGATCTCTCTTTCGCGAACATTACCGAACCGCCCAAATTCAACTCCTGCATTCGCACTTTCACATTCTTCCCCTCGGGGAAATGCGAGGAAATTTTTTTTAGACATTTTCTGGGAGCTCTAGGTGGAGTGGTGACCTTCTTAAACACTGCATGTGGGGCTGCTAGAGTTGCAGACAGTTGCGTTATCAGTGCAATAATTACTGTGGGAATACAGACACAGAAGTTTGTGGCCGGCTGGAGGGATGAGGGAACCACTTGTGTACGCCAGTGAAAGGATAAATGCGTAAAGGTAATAAAAACGTCGTGTTTGGTTTAAAAACAAGCAATAACCACCCGCGGTGGTTCAGTGGCTAAAGGTGTTATGAAGTGCCCCTATCGCGGGAAACACAAAAAGAAATCGCGGGGAAAAGACGCAGCAAGCGCGCGAGTGGCTGAGTGAAGAGAAAGAAGAAGCGAAGATCCGAAGGAGTCTGAAGACAAGGGAGGCGAGGAAGAAGAGGAACGAGGCACGAGGGTTCGAGAAAGATCGAGAAGCGATCGAGGGCAACCGGCGGATCTTCTACCCCAAGGTAGCCTGGCCGACCAGCGGCAGTCGACCGGACTGCGGGTACGCCGATCCTGTCAAGACCCTGCGCTCCAGCGGCGGTCGCCATGACTGAGGGAGCGCTGCTCGTGGTCCGGCGACCAACTTCTTCGGGCGGATCGACGGTAGCGTCGTCATGGCGCCGTGACTGTGCTCGATGCCGGGACAGCGTCGCGTCAAGGACAACAACCGCTAATGGTAGTCGCCTTCGACGGGAGCTTCTACTCGCCGCCGCTCCCGCCGCCGCCAAAACCGTGAGGCCTGGTGTGAAATTTCCCGCGGGCTTGGACTCGGACTCTTCTTGCTGCGAGAGTGTGTTCACGTGCTACGCCTGACTTCGCGACTTCTTTATCCATTTTTTTTTCTCCTTCCTTTTCCACCTTTTATTTTTTTTATAAATACTTCCGTTTTTGCAATATGCATGGTCACCTGCTTCGTCACTTGTGAGCCCCTCAAACTACGGCCCTGAACCTGCCATACTATCATAAAAATGTTGTGCTGCTGAGCCCAGGGACACGGGTTCGATTGCGGGCGTTGTGGCTGATTTTCGCATGGAGGCGAAAAGGGAATGTACACGTGTGTCGTGATTTCTGCGCACTTTAGAGATCGTGAGGTGGTCAAAATTAATCCGGTGCGCTCCACTGCGACGCGCCCCTTTGCCCTGGTGTAGCCCCGGGGCGTTAAGCGCCACAATCAATCTCAGCAGGAAACAGAGAGGAATTGGGTAATTGAATACAATGCACGTGATAACCTCCCGAACGATTGTTATGACACCACAGATGAGATTGAAGAGATTTGCTAGATAATAAAAAAATGACGCTGTTTCTCTGGATACCCCTACCGGAGGATGATACTTTGCTTTTAGAAGAAAAAAGATTCTCTGAAAATATTTTGTTGTCGACAAAAACGGGTTTCAACCTGCGCATGTACTGAGGGCGTTTACAATTCTTAGGAAAAATTGGCAACCTCGTATGCCTTATTCCGGCTATCTCTTCTTCGATGATTAATCTCTTCAGTTACCCTTCTGTAAATTCTTTAGTGGGGCGTTCATAAGCAGTTTCTTCTCATTTATATTTCTATTATTAGCAAATTTCAAGACTTCCTCCTCCCCAGGAACGCGCCATTGTGTCTTGTGCGGCGTGAGGGACGAGGCAGACTCCGATGTCCAAACTATGTACAGTTTATGTACAGGAATATTTGCAGAGCATATAGAAGGCAACAGAGCGTAGCCCACAGTGGGGCTTAGAAGCTGGCTGGGGTGTACCTAGCGCCGCAGGTTCCTACCAGCGACCTGCAGTGAGTTTGGTAGCAAAAGACCCCCGTCCTCTCGCCGGGCTAGAAATATCATTTCACGAACGCTTGAGAGGTTTTGTAGAGCCAAGGGCACCA
>NW_027526350.1:54947-138083 GCF_048455015.1 Haemaphysalis longicornis
GGGCTCGTTCCAGAATATAGTAAACATGGAAGCTTGAGAGAAGCTCGTACTTCATTAAATATATATGTATATATATATATATATATATATATATATATATATATATATATATATATATATATATATATATATATATATATATATATATATATATATATATTGATATAGAAAGATAGGTCGGCAGTCTACAACGCCAAAGGAGGCATAGGGGTTTGGTTAGGCTCTTTTTTCTACTGGGGTGAATGAAGTTAACATTTTTTTAAATATACGTTAGATAGAAAGAAACAACTCTGGGCGCGTGTTTTTCTTTCTTCCGTATATTTAAAAAAAATGTTAACTTCATTAATCCTAGTAGAAAAAAGAGCCTAACTACACCCCTATGCCCCCTTTGGCGTTGTAGACTGCCGACCTTCTCTGTATTTCCTCAATGAGCCCTTCATTTCCTTTGTATATATATATATATATATATATATATATATATATATATATATATATATATATATATATATATATATACTTACAATACAACCTCGTTAACTCGAACTGGCAGATCTCGCAAAATCGGCTCACTCAAAATTTTCCGCGGCACCGAACCAATTCCTATACGTGTCATGTATTTTTGCCCTTTAGTTCAAAGTATTCTTGGGCCAGCTTGCGGATATCTTGAAATCTCGAGTGAGAGTGCAACGAGAATTTTGCGGCTGCGGACAGTTTGACGAGGTTCGCGTGATGCTGCTGCGCCTAAGTCTCTCGATTTTTTTCTCGGTTTAGCAACGCCTACCACAAAGCCGATGTTTTGCCCCAACGTGAAGTCTTAGCCTAAAGGCATATCAACTTCGTCAAGCAGCCCTGTGGCACGTCATGTGACGGTAGAGACATGCGCAGAGGTACAGCAGGTTGTGCCCATGACAGGAGAACTTATGGACGTTGATATCGTTGCAATGGCCAGAAAAAGAACGGTCAGTGAAGACGGGCGGATGACCACGAACCTCCTCGAAAGGTGCGCACATCTGTCGAAACGAGGAATTCGCGGCGTTTGATCCGATATAAGGTTGAGCGCAGCGGCTGGGAAGATCGGCTCGTGCAATGCCCCAAGCAGCTAGATGACTCCTCACTAGGCCCGAGTGCTCCCGCAAAGCAGACCAGCATTACGCAGTTATTTTCTGCGAAGTAAAATTGCAGTGCCACCAGTGAACGTCTCTTGTGTGTTTGTCTTTCTGTTTCAGACCTTTATGAAAAGCAAAATTGGAAGCTGCTGTTGAAGAGCTGGTACGTAAGCACTAGCGCCTTTATTGCAAGAAACTCGATATTTCACGGCAATTCGCGCAACGTTGCATATCCCGAAAATCCGCTTATCTCAAAATATTTCCCAGTTTTTACTACTTCGAGTTAACGGGGTATTAGTATATATATATATATACATATATTGTGATGAACTCGGGATTCGGTGGTGGGAACCACGAGGCGTGCACACGGAGTCAATGACGACAGAGGCCACAACACGAAGGTGAAGCGTAGATGCAATATATTGCAGAGAGCGGGAGCACGGGGATATTCAGAACTGGATGGGACAAAAAAGAACAAAATTGAGAAATAAAAGAATGAAACTCAAATGGAGAGGAAAGCGTGAATAAGTCCTTCCCTGTCGCAGTTTCTTGGCGATTTGCGAGACGTAGCACAAGCGGGAAGCAAAACTAAACAGTCTCACTTATGCAGTCCGTTGAGACTCGGTCGCGAGTGGCTCGATGGCTCCACGCTGACCGGAATGGAAGGCGAAGCTGCAAGGCGCAGCGAAAACGTCAGGAGAGGGATCCCGGCGCTGTTGCCCGGTGCAGTAGCGGATCCGGCTGGTGACGAGGAGGTACCTGGCGATGTCCCGGTGCGGTCGCACGGGCGCCGTCGATGGGTGTATTCGCAGGTGATGCAGGCGCACCCCCAACGCTCGTCCGCCCAAGAGCCCGGTCACGTTCCTCCTGCTCTTCCTCTTCTCTGGAGGCGCATACCCATTAGCGAGTGACTGCCCTCGTCTGCTTCCGCTGCTTTCTTTTCTGCGCCGGTTTGCTTCCTGGAGCTCATCACATTACCCCCGGTTTAGAAAGTGTTTTGGGGTCACGCCACACACACACTTTCAGAAGACTCCGGTGGGCGAAAGGTGGTTCAGGAGAACAAAACAGAAACAATGTTCGCACACTCAACAGATTTCGTGAACCGGCAGTAAGCATCGTCTGGGCAACACAACACTGCCGAGACGCCAAAACAAGGTTGAACAGGTTGACCTCACAGCACAGATGCTTCTGTTCGGCGTGGCCTGTAGGTGCGCTACGGGCTTGTCGTTTTGCTTGAAAGCAGACTTTCCGTTACGCACAGGCCAACAGTAGGCATCTTTCTCGAAAGAGCAATGCCCACCTCGATTTTCCGATTTGCCGTCTTGCATGGCTGACAGGTCCTCAGAAATCTTCGGAGGTCGGCGTAAATGTTTGGCCAAGAGAACTCCCGGAGGATTCTTTTAGTTGTTTTTAAAAATCGGTGATGATCTGGGACTCCTTCATGGCCCTTCCTCATGACCGCTTCCCTGAAAGGATGACGAACAACAAGTTGCTGAATGGGGCGGCCTGACGGCAAGGCGTGCCGACGGTACAGCAGCGCCTTTTGCCAAACAAACTTGCAGGGGTTCTCTTTATCGGTAGAGGACACTGCCGATGCCATCTTCATGCAGTTGTCTAGCGTCTTGTCGAGCTGCTGCTGTTGGCGCATCTCTTTTGTTGTAACACCAGCCAACATGATGGTACTCGCCGGCCGGTTATGCTGTACCTTCTGATGGACGTGGCTGGTGTTCTCGTCGGCCGAAGAAGGTTGTGCTCCTCCACCGAGCACCGCTGGAGTAGCTGGATGCCTTGGTGGCTGTGGCTTCCATGCAGGGTTAGGACTGTTTGGGTCCCTAACGCCTGGTACGTTTCCCAGTATCAGGTCATACAGGGGGTCGGCCATGCATTTCGCCAGAACGTGTCCTGTGAAATACGGTGTATTGATGTGGATGGAAGCCTCTTCAAGTGTCCTTGTGGTATTGTCCACAAAAAGGACAGTTGATGCCTGGCCTGTAAGGCAACTATCAGGGACCAGCTCTCGTCGCACGATGACGGCGTTGCTGCCGGTGTCTCTCAGAACGGAAACTTGTTGACCGTAGATGTCACCGGTTACAACAGGCATACGCCTTGCAGCACTTTTCATTTGGAGCTGGCGTTGCTTTTTACGCTGGGAACGTGATAATGCCAATGTGCATTTATTCACGCGGTGCTGTTGCGGTTTGTCGCGACACTTCTCAACAGCGCATGCCGACACCTGCTCTTTATCAGGAGGCTTAGAGCGACAGCTGTCTGCGTGATGCCCTTGTTTTCCGCAGCTTCCGCAGTGGATGTTCAGGCCTACTACTCTGCAGTTTTGCGCGCTATGCCCCGTTTTTCCGCATAAAACGCAGGTGGGAGCTCTCTTGGAAGGAAGGTCTGCTTGCGACTCTTTTCTTTCGTCCCTGGTTTTTCCCAAATTTGTGAGAGCTTGTGCTTCAAGGAAGCGATAGCAAGCTTCAGCCGTTTCTTTGGTCGACTTGCAGTCCCTTTCTGTAATGAAAATGACCAGCTGGGACAAGCAACACTTGGAAAATTGCTCCGCGATCATCTTGTCGCGTAACGCTTCGAACGTCTTGGGAACCCCAGACGTTTCGAGCCATCGGTCAAAATAACCGGAAAGTCGCGTAGCGAACTCAGTTCCGGTTTCGCCGTCCTCCGGGGGTGTAGATCATGTTCGGTGCTGTCCAAGCACACACCGAGCTTCCGCCGACCGATGGTGGTCCCCGTCGCGCACCGGGGCATTATTGTCCTCTAATTGCAAGCATACCCCTTCGGGGATTGGCGGCTCCATTACATATATATATATATATATATATATATATATATATATATACAGAAAGATAGGTCAGCAGTCTACAACGCCAAAGGAGGCATAGGGGCATGGTTAGGCTCTTTCCTTTTTTACTACGGTTAATGAAGTAAACATCTTTTTTTTTAATATACAGAAGAAAGAAAGAAAGAAAAACACGCGCCCGGAGTGGGGACCGAACCCACGCCTTTCGATTACATGTCGAATGCCTTACCAATTGGTAAGGCATATATATATATCTATATATATATATATATATATATAGAGAGAGAGAGAGAGAGAGAAATAAGGGTTGGCAGGTAGGTCATTGAAACCGATAAAGAATTTATAAATACAGAAAGAAAGTGGAGAAACAATGCCCACCGGGTGCCGCGTGAGATCCCACCCGGCAGGCATCTTCAGGTGCGGAGCACCTTAGGACCGCACAATGTCCATCCGCGTCCGTGCGCATAGCATTTGCCAGCGCAAACAAATCACACTAAAACCAACAAGATTCGAGCCTGTGTCTGGTAGAGCAGACAGAGTTAGTGTCAGTCATCTTACCCATTGGGCTACGACCGTGAGTTAGTACCCGAGAGTCAAACAGCTTACTCCCTCACCTGTGAAGGTGCGGAGTACTTCCCAATGTCCGTCCGCGTCCATCCGTGCGCACACCACCATGAAGTGAAAATCAAGCGAAATTCGATTTAAGCCGTGAGTTGCAGTTTCATTTAGGGAATAATCAAGGTACAACTCACGGCTCAAATCGAGTGACGGACGGGACGCAAACCAGATGTCACTCGGGGCGCAACATGGATGTCATTTCGAGTCCCCGTACTCCGCACACTCGCCATCATCCGCGTAGTGAAGATGCTGCCATTTTACATGCGAAGCATCTCACGCTCGGGGCTGTGTCCCTCCCTTCCTCGTTGTCGTTGTCGTTTTCCGCTGTCCGCACTCTACTGCGCATGCACGTCTCTTCAGCCCCGTCAGCGTTTGGGCTGTTTGAGCGTAGTACACTATAAAACGAAATAGCTAGGCGGTGCCCGGTTTCGATCCCACGACTCTCTGGCCGCAATAGGAGGTACGTCGCGCTCTTCCCACTGCGCTACAAACCGAGAAGCGACCATGTGCTACGAACGCGCCTTATATCCTTCACTCATTCAAACTACGTCAAGAAGCTAGTGATACAACGAAGGCACGCGAAGATGAACGTCAACGAAAACAAAGAACTGAAAACTAATGGGAACTTCAGTCGACCCCATGGCGGCTCCACATACTACTCAGGGTTCTCCTACGTGAAGATGGTGTAATCTTCCCCCACTTTCTTTGGGCCTTCCCACATTCTTTATCTGATTCAATGAGCCACACCACATTCTCCCCTTTTCTTGCTAGTTTGTCGTGACTGCAAGAGATATATAAATATATATATATATATATATATATATATATATATATATATATATATATATATATATATATATATATATATATATATATATATATATATATATTTATATATATACATATATATATTGTCACGGAACATCATGTGGACAATACCCCATAGCCACCAAACTCTCAACCGAAGACGACTAAGAGGAGGTGGCTGGCACTGACTCTCTAATGGCCGTCAAGTGCATAGTGTAAATAGATCGCTCCTCATCTACTATCGTTCGTCTCATATCTGTCCCTGCCGCCACGTAACATTTTGGTGAAGGGTGCGGGGTACAGTCCCATGCCGGCCCCGAGCTTCACCCCGTCTCGGCTCATGAAGCGGACTCATCCTGGCTCTTGGAAAGCGTCGGCCCGCCCCAGCACCGGTTAGCCAAGGACGTGACCATTCCCTTGCCCCGTGTCCGCTGCCCATCACCTGCCGAGACCAGACGAACTGACTAGCCACGACCAGACCTGGATCCGATGGCGTTTCCCCGCCCAGATCTCCGGTGCTTCTCCGAGGGCTTTGGACGCTGCCTCTTGGGGCCGGCGGTGGTCACAGCTGTTCCGGGGCCGGTGCTGATCACGATCATCACCATCATCAGAGGGGGCATGGACTTCATTATATATATTCTCATCGCATTGCTCGTCCTCATCGTCCCCTTCCCCTTGCCGTGGCCTCGACCGGGACGGTCGTCATCTGCCGGAGGATGATGTCACGGAACATCTATGTCGACAATGCCCCATAGCCACAAAACCCGCAACCAAAGACGACGAAGAGGAGGTGGCTGGCGCTGACTCTCTAATGGCCGCCATGTACATAATGTAAATATATATATATATATATATATATATATATATATATATATATATATATATATATATATATATATAGCGAATCAGAATAGGAAATAAGGGGCTCGTTCAATTAAGCCAGAAATAAGGGTTGGCAGTCAAAAAAACCTCGGAAAGCAAAGGGGAGAATGCGGTAGTTCATAGAAACAGATGAAGAATGTTTTGAGACAGAAGAAAATTGGTGAAAAAATGCCCGGCGGGTGGCATCCGAACCCATAACCTCCAGAATACCGGTCTTGTGCGATGACCACTACGCTACCGGCGGGGCTGTTTCCCCATCAATTTCTCGGGCGTTTATGTGAAGGTATTTTTTTTGTTTCCTGCACTTGGGGGTGGTATCCAGCGCCACTCGGACTACTCGGGGTGAAAGGGAACTTCTTTCTCCCCCCCCCCCCCCCGCCGTGACTCGACTGTCTACGGCATGTCGAGAGTGGTCGACCAGCGTTGAAGCCTCGTAAGATCCCTATGGCACAAAGACTGCCAGAACAGAGGCCCTCGCTATGCATGTAGCAATTCAGAATAGGAAATGAGGGGCTCGTTGAATTAGGACAGAAATAAGGGTTGGCAGTCAAGAAAACCTGGGAAAGCAAAGGTGAGAATGCGGTCGGTCATAGGAACAGCTGAAGCATTTTTTGAGACAGAAAGAAAGTCGTGAGAAAATGCCTGCCGGATGGGATCCGAACCCACGGCCTCCAGAATACCGGTCTGGTGCGATGACCACTACCCTACCGGCGGAGCTGTTTCCCCACCACTTTCTCGGGTATTTATGTGAAGGTATTTTTTTGTTTCATCACGAGTACCTCATTTCCCATTATGATTCGCTACATGCATAGCGAGGGCCTCTGTTCTTCCCGTCTTGGTGCCATAGAGAGCTTAAGAGGGTTCAACGCTGGTCGACCTCTCTCGACATGTAGACACTCTAGTCATGGCCTGGGGCTTAAAAAGAAGGTCCCCTTCACACCGAGTAGTCTGAGTGGTGCTAGCTACCACCCCCAAGCGCGGGGAAACAAATATATTTTAACATAAATACACCCAAAGTGGAGGGGACAATAGTCCCGCCGGTAGCGTAGTGGTCATCGCAGCAGACCAGTATTCTGGAGATCATCGGTTCTGATCCCACGCGACGGGCATTTTTTCTCCACTTTCTTTCTTTCCAAATTCTTTTTCGGTTTCAATGACCTACCACATTCAATGACCTACCAAATAGAATATTGAACATACGAACCAACATGATTCAAAAATTATGTGAAAAATACATTCAGGCCACAAGTAGACAATAACTACTTAAATCCATTGAGAATTGCCTGCTCGGAAACCAAAGCAATTTAAGTTTGATCTGGAAAGTGTACCTCGAAGCCACGTAGGTGTACCGCGAGTCGTTATTAGCAGATAGTCATAATACCAGCACAGTGTCACTAGAGTTCTGAGCGAGCTACCATACAGCGCTGGATGCCTGAAGGAAGTGGGAGTGCTGGGGCCGTTAGGAAACGCAATTTTGAGTCGCTGCAGATTGCTTTCTATTCGCAGATAGATGCAAACCCAGAACTACCTGCGTGATACAAGAGATGTTTGTAACTTGGGTATTGACTGCGCCAATACACCTAAATGATTTTGTTACAAGGTGACACAGGAAACCAGACGAACGTGGGTTAAGAATGATGAGCCATCTATTTACATTACGCATAGGGCAGCCACAGAATAGCTCGCGCAAGCTGTACCCAGCCAAAAATTCATTCTTGTTGTCGTAAGCAGTAAGCTAAGCAGGGTGGCCGCGTTAATAGTTGTAGGCTCCAGAAACACACCTGTTACGCCTACAATGGTGATGCCTGTCACCTGGCCCTATATGGCAGCGCGTGTAGCTGCCTGAGCTTATTCAAAAAAGCCTCACTATAGCAAAAGGCAAAGGTAGGGTGACGCGTCAAATCATCTAGGTGGCGAGAATGTACAGATTCTGTCCTGAATGCCTGTGGCATCACCCCCTCCATCGGGCTTCATGAAACGGAGTTAATATTCCTGGGGATATAAAGCGTTATTGCGTTAGGAGTGCGTTATCTTAGAGCGATTGCTTTTGTGTGTGCGTGTGTGCGTGCGTGCGTGTAAGTGTGTTTGTGCGTGTGCGTGTGTGTCTGTGCATGCATGTGTGCGTCTGTGTGCGTGCGTCTGTACGTGCACGTGTGCGTGCCTGGGTGCGTGTGCGTGCCTGCGTGTGCGTGTGTGTGGGTATGTGTATGTGTGTGTGTGTGTGTGTGTGTGTGTGTGTGTGTGTGTGTGTGTGTGTGTGTGTGTGTGTGTGTGCGTGTGTGTGTTAAGTAAAGCACAAGTGCGAATTAGTACCGTCCTATGTCTCTTGTGCTGGCATTCTTTTTCGCACTATTTCCCAATCTACAAGAACCAACAAGCCCAACGATCGGTTCTACCGAATCTGACAAGCCGCCACACACCATCCCCTATTTTCACCCTCCGGCCGTTCTTTACGCCAGGCGTCCCCCCGCTAACGGGGTGTATACAGGATGTTCTGTGTATCAAGACTAACTGCCCTCGGGGGCCATTAAAGCCATCTATGACGGCGCAAACCTTCAGTGCTTTTACAGTATACGCCTCGAGCGCTGCCTTTAGGGGAGCCACTGAAATCCCCCTAGCGGCCCGTTTCGAAAGCAGCTGCGGGAGTCTCAGTGCTGCTTCCCAGTGTCGCCGCTGCTTTTGCGGCATGTTCACGACTGATATTTACCGTTTGTTGGCGTTGGAAATTCATGTTCACGTGGAGCTGTTACTTTGTTAGCAAAGGGGGTGTGTATACGAGAGGGCAAATTTTTCTGACGCGATCTTAGTGTGGCACATTCGGCCTGCATAATCGCTAGGTGCATTTCACAGGCCAGCGTCTCGGAACCGGCATATGCATGGAGCTGATTGTAGTCATCACTGCCCTGAAAGTTACTAACAATGTCTCCGTAACCAGCGTTTCCTGAGATGTTAATGCTACGGATATCACTACGATGTAAATCGGTTTGTGCTCTTATATAATCAAGCGGAGCACTCATATCTGACAGCACGCCGGCTACGTTTGCCAATATCATACCTCATAAATTGATCCCCACCATTTCCAAGCTAGGGAGTCTTAATTACGCGAAAATTCAACGAAATACCATGGATAATGCAGAATTTTACCTGGGGATCAGCATACGACAAAGGGTCGTCTTGTCGTGAGGTAAGGGAACGTAAACATTCATCTGATAAATCCTCAGCGAGCAGCGAGGAGATTGGCTTAGGATATAATACGCGTTAGCGACTGAACAATTCATGGAAACATCGTCATATTACACAGGGAGCCTGCTGAATAAAACACAAACTGACATCAGAGGGCCTTACGATATACCACATTTATCCAACGAAACGTTTCATCGCTTGTGCACTGCCTTTCCTGAATACTTTCACAAATGCGTGCGCCGAACAGTTAGCTGTTCATGGATGTTAAAAAAACTAAAGGAGAGTGCGCGGGAGATTTGTGTGTGTGTGTGTGATTACTAAAATGTTTAATCTTGATTTCGCTCCGAATTTATACACAGCGTCCCCCGCCCTCCCCCAGCCCATGTCTCGCGGAATAGCAGTGCATTTCGCGTCAAGTTGGACTGGTGAGTCCTACCTGGCTTAGGTTCCGACAAACGTCTTATTCATATCAGAAGCTGCACTGTTTTTTTTTCATTACCATTAGAGCTATTCTGTTCTTCCGGACTATCACAGCATTTATTTCTCCGTTGTTTCATTAACTTTTACTGACAGGGCACATGTTTAGCGAAGCACAACCTTGTAATATACTTAACTTTTTCACATGATTTATATTCTCAAAAACGCCATAATATTTTGTCCAGGATTGGGTAATGACATCCCAAACATATTTTTATGCGACGTGCTTATTCGAAACAAAGCCGCATTCGTTGTCCGCGCTACAAAACAAAACCAACCTCTCACTCTGCCACTGTCAGGTCTAAAGAAGGCGACAGTACAAATCATTTGAGCCTGACGTATTCGAAGATGACAGCGGTTGACTCCGTCGCCGACACCCGGAAGAGAGGGGACCAAGCACGCAGAACCACATCCCCGGATAGCTCTTGTTGGCGTTCGAGTACTGCACGATGACGCAGCTGCTTTTTAAGTAACCTAAAAATACTCTTTGCTGATAGACGTCACTATAACGAGTTTCTTAGGACACGTAAATGCGGACAGAATCGAAACAGAACCAAAACACTGCACGAGCCCCTATCAGCCACGCAGCGCAAATCCCGCAAACGCGGCGGAGAAGCGGTGGCAGGCGGCGCACTGATCGCGAAGCTTGAGGCGTATAGACACCTTGAACTATGTTTCTACAATGCCCACATTTGTACCCTATCTCTTTCTGTCGAATCACACATCTTTTAAGACACATGTCCAAAATGTTGTCTTCAACCACTACAGGTCCCCCCTCCCTCCTTAACAACCCTTTCTCCAAACTGGCCTAGAGCCTTTCCTTGTAATAAAAGTATTCTCCATCTTCATCACCCGCATGACGATCCCCTACCCCTCCATGGGATCGCGCCCTGACTGTCGCAAGCCCCTCCGTTCAAGAACACGGCCGCCTAGCGCAGTACCCCCCTTTGCCCTACTAGATGGGCTACAACCACGAACGATAACGTAGGGATGCTTGCACAGTTAGATGGTTTTCCGATAAAGTTCATTTTCTTTCCCTCTCTGTCGTTTAATGACACACATTTGTTTCAAGCTGCCGGTTTACCTTCAGCAGGCCTTAACTTTGTTGCAAGCCTAAAACGAGTGTCCCATATTGAATAGTCTTGTGGGTTTGCCATCGACCCTGTTTTCTATATGTTTAAATCCCAAGTTGTGCTATGGAATATTTGAGGAATCATGTTTGTGCCTTGCGATTACTGCAATATTGCGTTACGTTCTGTGTATGACTTGTGTGCGCTAACTGTAAAAACGGTCGAACTGCGAACTGTTCGAACTAAAACTTTAGTTTACAGTCCTTTTAACGTGCGGAAGTAAGCAATTGAATTGAATGTAAAAATTTGAGAATGTGGTTTCAAAAGTTCACCACAAGAAGTACGATTCATTACTAGCTCAATAAACGCCTGTAAGAGCATTCTTGTCCAAATGTAAAACTGGAAACCCAACTTCATTCGCCGCCAATCGTGACTTACGAGGTCGTTGAATTCTATAAAATTCCCCCTCTGTGTCCCAGTGAAAGAAACTGATCATTGTAACCTAAGTAGTGACAAGTAGTACTCCCTAACTGATTCAACATACTGCGCTATTGGCGTGGTGGCCAGGATGCCTGATACGCAGATTAAATATTATTGTTTAATTATGAAATTTAACCGTTTTTTAGCTCCTGTATGTTGGTTAAAGAGTCTGTGGTAAACTCGGGAAACAAAACAGCTTAGTTAGAGACTTTCAGTAGCTTGTACTGCAGTTGGCTAGCCGGGATAGTAGGATGATGCGGCGTTTATTTATTCAAAGATTGAAGTGCTCTCTTGGCTGCTGGCAGATGTGCTTCCAACTTCTGTCTCTGTGGTCGCTTCTCGCCCAGCCGTAGTTTCGTCCTGCTCCGACCACGTCTCCTCGAATGCCGTGTCGAATTAGGCCGGATCATTCATGCTGGGATGGTAATCTTCTTTCACGCACTTGCCGCCCTTGCAAACGCGGCCAAATAAATTGTACGGCTGAAAAAGGAACGGAAATTGCAAAGAACTTAGGGAACTGTACAAAACAAAATATTACAGCATCTTTCCGTAGGGGAACCCTGAGTAGTATTCGAAGCACCCATGGGGTCGACTGAAGTTCGCATTAGTTTTCAGTTCGTCTTTTGCGTTGACTTTCAGCTTCGCGTGCCTTCGTTGTATCAGTAGCTTCTTGACGTAGTTTGAATAAGTGGAGGACATCAGGTGCGTTCGTAGCATATGCTCCCGTCTCGGTTTGTAGCGCATAGGGAAGAGCGCGATGTACCTCTTGTGGCGGCCAGAGAGTCGTGGGATCCAAACAGGCGCAGCCTAGCTATTTGTTTTTATAGTGGACCACGCTCAGGTCAGCCCAAACGCTGACGGGGCTGAAGAGACGCGCTCGCAGTAGAGTGCGGACGGTGGACAAAGACAACGACAACCAGAGGGGGAGGGACACTGCCCCGATCATGAGATTCTGCTCATCTAAATGGTCGAACCTATTTCGGTACTGAGCTGTTCCCCGCCCCCTCCTTCGAACGGCAATGAATGTATTGCAGTGTTTCGATTCTGGGATCACGATAGCATATTTTAAAATAAATATTTCTTGGGTTTATTTTTAAGGGATAGCGCTATTTGTGGCCTATGCGGTATATCATGGACGTGCTATTTCAGTTTTAGTACAGTATAACCCGCTTACAGCCAACCCGGTTTCAACGAAATCCGGGATATAACGAACACATCTTTGTTTTCCGATGGAATTCATATACATAGATTTTATGTGCAGATAAAGTGAAAAACGTATATAACGAAATCATTTACGTTTCCCGATGTGGTCGTTATAAGCTGGCTGGACTACACGTGGTTTTCACTAAGGGTCAAGTTTAGAGGTGTCGTCCCGAAAAAGGTTTATGTTGAAGCTTTTGTAACAATGTCGCGTCGCTTACTTACACGTGCTATGTGGAGGCTATTTACTTGTTTTCATAGATATATATATTCCTCTCTGCTGTAGGATATAATAATGCATCCGCTTCCAAACAACAAGAACTTTCTGAGTATATGAGTATATGTTTGTGGTTGCGTTGTACAAAGCTTGTGTTTTTTTTTTCAGATCAAAACCTGTCATGCCAACTGGTGTGCTGATTTCTTTGTGCGGGTCAGCATTGTGGACCTAGAATAACTCTTAATGTAAATGGTGTACCATACTGGCATGTAGCACAATAAGATTACACAAGAAGCTCTTAAGTTTAAGGGTACGTTTCATAGTGTTCCAATCAGTTCCACTGGTATAAACATAGCTGTACCAGCGCCTTAACGCGATGTGCCTATGTGGGTGTATTTTAACGGGTTTCTTCGGTTCATGCTGGGGAGTACACGGCTTGGGAGTAGAAACCAGTCTATCCCAGTCTATCGACTGGTCCTTCACCTGCGATGCCGCAAATCTGCTGTCACCTAGAGAGTGACCGTCTGCACCCTTGCCTGGCAGTCCAAAGTCCGTAACATAACTGGAGGAACTCATCAAGCGTGTTCCTCAATACCGATCTGAGGGTAATGACCGGGTCACGTTCACCGCTTGCAAATTTTTACCAAGGATTTACACTAACTTCGTCAATCTTAGTGACCCCTTTTACAGCCTAATCATCTTGCTTTCTATGCTTATTTTTTTTTGTTATCTCTCGTCTGTAAAAATGCAGGAAGACTTACGTCAGGGCTCCTCTGAGCAACAAAAACCAGGCAGAAGCGACCTCTACGCCATTAGGACGGAAATTGGGAATTAGGCTACTGCATAAAAAAGACCCACTTACCCCGCAAGGCTTGCCGTCCTCCTCGTATCCAAACCTGATGGGCCAACCTTTGCACAGGTACCGGCAGTGAAGTCTGTAGTTTTCCGGCCGCCACTGCACAAATAATCAAAATGGCTAAAAAGCTTGAAATATTTTGTTACTCTAGCGACAATCTGTGTTATGTGCATTCGCGTGTGGCAGACAACGTACGCAAATTCGTTTACATAGTGAATGTCATACTGCTGTAACTTAAACAATAGGTGTGCCTCTGAAACAGTTACTTCCACAGACACCCCACACGCTCACACACGCACGAAGGTACGTGCATATATAGAAACATACACTCATGGAATGCTTCCTGGAATTTGTATAAAGCATTGAATTTAATATCAATGGGGAGATAATTGAGAAAGGCAGCGGGATAAATATAGAAACGCAGCGCCTGGTTTTTAGCAGTTTCGCTGCTAAAGCCGGCACCGCAACTGCCCTATGCGTGTGTTGCCGTGTTTTCACTAGGAGCTCTTAGGTTTCACCTATTCAAATGGTTTTGCGCACACGCGATAGATTTGGTTTGTTCTCTTCCTTGTTTCCACCGCAACAATATTCACCCTATCAGCAACACCAAAAACTCGATGTGCCAACTCATTAAAACATTACGTATTAATGCGAGCGCCATTGGAGTTATTCCATAGGTAGCACATATTTTTATTGATCTTGGGTATGAGACAGAGGGGTCTACGAGTACTTTTTACGGTTACGGTGGTCATATTTGCATGTGTAGCAACTCCTTATGGTCACCCACACGATCGCTTCATGTTGTCGGGAACCCTCGCAAATAAAGACAATTCTTTTACGCGTGGCACTCTAATGAGGATTGGAGAACTCGTTTCAGCAGCGAGCATCACGACCGTGGGTACCAGCTTTGTAGTAGGAGATAAGTACTTAATAGACAACATTTACCACCTTATGTGGTTTTCACTTTTCTTGCTACGCAATCAACATTTGTGAAGTAACTTTAAGAACGTGGTTTATCGCTTTTCTCTGCCATCTTACAATACTGATATTGCCGGTTGAAGTATTTAAGCCGAACGTTCCATGCTACGGTTTGCCAGGTACCGCGCTCAGCACTCTCAACGTCCATGAGCATGCGCAGAGAGCTTTCCTGGTTCGTGTACCCCTACTGCTGCAGCCATGGAGAAATGATACTCCCTCTCTTAGGTGTAGACATCGTCTAATATTTTCTTATTGCGACTGGTAGGGGAGAAGCTGATGCCACGCCGTAACCGACTGAGTACATCACGAGCAGCTGGTCTTGTGAGCAGCTGGTCTTGTGCTGGTCTTGCGCCCTTTGAGATAGAAGGTAGTGTTTTCGCAACCTCACGTAAGAAGATCATGCCTGCTTTGCCCGAGAGCTGCGGCGGACTATGAACGCGTGTAATGACGTTTTGCTACGTGTCTTAGTTGACGCGATGATCGCATCTTGCAGTTGGTGCTTTGTGCTTAAACTCATCATTCTCAAACTTGCGCCTAATATTTTCGGCCTCCAAAGTTGCATATGCTCTTCTGGATTTGGTTGATTCCCATAAATTGCAATTTATTGCGGCTTACAAACTTGGTCCACATAGAGAGCGCTTAAGTTATCGTGTGTGTCCAATAATTTTTACTTTCGTGTGGACCTAAAAATAAAACTAATTCGTCGAGGGCGGGAAATGCCAGCCTATCGAAGTAAGTTCGTCTACAGAACGTTGCAATGTTTTAGCAGCAGAGCTGTTTAGACTTGGGCTTGGTTCCCTGGCGTTCGCGAAAAATACCGAGAAAAAATAACCGAGTGCACGTGAGCGTGCGGCATATGAGCAGCGCCAAGTGTCGTACAGGCTAGCGCATGGGCGTGCGCCCCGTGAGAAACTCATAAAAAAACAAAAAAAAAAACCGAGCGCACGTGATCGTATCCCTCGTGAGGTGCGCTCGGCGTCGTCCAGCTCGACCTAAAGGAACACTCTTGGCGGGATCTCTCGCGTGCAGTTCTCCTCGCCAGTCTTCGTGATCGCGCTGCAGACGCCGAGTTCGCTAAGCCGTTGGCTGCGGCTTGTAGACTATGTTTTCTACTTTGGGAGAGATGTGACTGCCAGCGGAGATAACGATGCGGGCGTACGAATTACGAAGAACTGTGAGGCAAGTTCGGAAATTCCAGTGAGGTGCAACAGCCGGTTCTCCGACGGAGGGAAAGGTACGGCCAGCTGTGCTGTTTCTCCAGCTTTTCACCATTAGTGCAAGCTACGTCATTTTTTGCTGTTTCCGTGTTGTATCGTGTTTTTATTTTTATAATGAAAAGGTGAGATTTCGTTTGATCAAGCTTTAGTTTTGAGTCCATGTATTATCCGCATCTTACACATTCGCAAGGCTTTAACTGCCGTAGAGAGCGTTATTAGCGTTAAAGTTGCGTAATGTGCACAATGGATGATAAAAACAACCGTGAACTTCAGAGAGTGCAAATTCAGCCTTTAACTCTCTGCGCTCCGAGCTTGTTGGTAAAATACTCACCGGCAACAATGGCATAGCTCTTTCACACTGTTCTTTGTCTTTCCGAACATCCTCTGGAAGAAAAGGAAAGTTTGTTTGAGTGTTATTAAACCCTTTTTTGGAGGATAGCATCACTGAAATAGGCCTTGTATGCGCCATTACTTCTCCGACTTCATAGCAAAAGGCCTCCACATTTTTTTACAACGCGATGTGAGATTGTTTGTAGTGGCGAAGGGGGTGGGGCGCAGTGCACCCCATCATATAAAACTCACGTTTTTTGCGTGGTTGAAAATTCTCGAAACGTGAAAACAGCAACCCAAGTGGCGCAAAGGAGCTACAGCGTCTATATTGAACTACAGCACAAAAATGAGGAGCGAATAAAAAACCTGAGAGAGTTTATTTTCTATCTTGACAACGACAGCGTCAAAACATAATATTCCGCAAACACACCCAGCAAGATTAGGGCAGGTTGATGTCGCGCACATTTTTTTGCACCACTGCCGGGTTCATGTCATAGCTGACAGCGTACCGCAAACTACTGACTGACCGATCATTTGTTCACCATGAGTGTCCATGTTTGTGACATGCGAAATTAGAACGTATCGATACCTTGTACTTTGCCAATTTGTGAATACGCCGTCTGTAACGACCAGACAAAACTTGTGAGGTCGCCTTGTGACGGTGAGGTCACCTTGTTTTGAATTTCAGCACTTACATGAATATCTCGCAATGATCAGGCCTATGCACTTCTGCTACAAGCTGCAAGGAAACTATGGACAGGACAAAGTAACATCACGAAGGTCGGGGCTTCCTCAGGTCCTGTTACAGCGCAGCGCTCAATTTCGGGAATAGTCGACAGAAAAGGTCAAGCACCACATGGCCTAGCGACTTGATTCCGTTTTGGTGTCCGAATTATATACTCGCATAAAAAGGAAGTCTTGGCTACATGTTCTTTCAGGCTATTCAGCCTATTGAGCCTATCCGTGGTATTCAATGGCGTGAAATCCATGCAGGCAACCAAGTGTGCTCCGCCATATCTGTGGCCAAGCGTCTGTTGCTAGGCGACGTTGTGCGCACGGCCCGCAGATCAGGCACCCCTCTTCTCCTCTGTGCAGCCGTGTGAGTGCGCCCGTGGCCTCCGGCGCGCCGCCGGCAGCAAATCGCGGAGGCCACGGTGCGCCGTCACTCGTTACGTCGTTCTGGCGGCACTTGTCCAGCTAAGCACGATTGTGAAACACATGACTGTGTTTCACGTTACGAACTCTTCGCAGAATACAAAGTATTGCGTCGAGTTCACTGTGACTGCGATTAATAACACCTCTGTTGGCGCCACAGTTTATAATCGGATTGGAACGGAGCAGATGACACACGCCGGTGCCTTTTTTTTTCTTCGGCGTGCGGCCGTAGTGGCCCAGGCTGTGCCGTATCCGTGGCGCATCGGCCATGTCTGTGGCCGTTTCCAGTGTTTCCAAGCGAAGAAATTTACCGCTAAACTTTTCAACGAATACCGTCTATTCCAAGCTGAATAGCATGGACATACTTCATACATGGCCGAGAAAATGGCACACCGTATTCTACGTGAATCTGACTGGGTCGGTCACTAAAGCAAATTTCCGTGCCGCAATGGAGGGTACTGTAGACTATTCCGAGTGTTTTCGTTTTTCGGTAACTAATCACACTGCACTCTTCTGCAGAGCTGTCCTTGCTTTGCAGAGAAACAACAAGCTTTCATAATGGAACAAATTGTAAGGCTACCGAGCCCGCCCCATTGACGCTTCACAATACAAGCCACAGAGCAGACGCACTGAATTGCGTCAGCTCACGATCCTAAAAAACGTTATTAGCACACCCGCTCTTCCCCATTCTCTTCTTTCTTGCACATTGACGGTAATTATTTTTTAGTTGTGTTCAGTCTCTTTATTCTCGCCCTGGACATTAAGTTCCCGAAAGTGAGGCCTGGCATCTTTGTAACGCTTTTTGTAAAAATGTTGCAAAGATCTTATACGTTGACGTCTCAAGACGTGATATGAGACAATCTTAAGGGCAGATTACATGGAGCGAACTTTCATGACGAAGTTTGGGCGGTGTAAACTCTTTCACGGTAGACCCCGCATGCCCGTCGGGCTGAAGTACATGGAGCCAAGGCACTGCGATCGCCGCCGCGTCGCTGCAGGGTTGCTCTCAGTATGGCTTACTGAACATCCATGACCAGAATCAACGGCGGCGTGAGTCAAGATCGTGTCTTCTGCGGAAATATTCGTTTTTAGGGTGCAAATGCGCCAACTGCGCAGGACAAAGAGCGTGATGACCAAAGTTAAACAGCCAAAAAATGGTTTTAGTGGTATTTAAACTAGCGACCTCCAAAAAATGAATGCATTATTTTACCTCTCTTTCACGTCACCAAATGGCGCGTCCATGCAAAATACAGCTAGCCGAACAAGGTCATCTATACATACGGCTTGCTGCTTCTATTGTTTGTTTTACTTGAGAGACCCTGGCAGTAAAAAAACCCCTGTTCCTCACCGGCAGATCGTGCGGACCGGCCACATATTGCTGGTAATACAGGTAATTTAGTCGGATTTCCTTTATTTAAAGCAATAAACGCTATCGTACTTGCCTATGTCGGCGACAGAAGCCATGGCAGTTGTGTCGGGACTGTGTTTCACTTGCAGCTTGTTATCAGAATCGCGCGGAGAATACTCGTTGCAACCTCGTTTTCCTGGAACCATATCTAATTTAGAATTCGTCTTTTAGCTCGAGTAGGCGCTTTACACGCCACGGAGGGGAAATTGGAGGACCTGATTGGTTCCTTCAGTATGTCGCTTCGGCAACTTTTCTGGCCTAGCTATAATCACGACGCACGACGTTTTTAGATGCGATGCATCTCTTTAACTCGCCTTGTCCCTCCGGCGTCTTCCGTCGTCAGTAGTCCGCATCCCTCCCCCATTCTCCTCGCCGCGCCAGCTGCGCGCTAACGGCGCTCTCACCGCAGCGCCATCTGCGTGTTAGCGCTCGCTCCCGTCGCCGTGCCAGCTGTGCGTCAGCTCGCGTTAGCGCACGGTTAAACATCTAACACATGCGCATGCGCTGCTCTCTCTCATTCCCCTCACCGTTAACGCGGGGTACATATAAACGCGGTAACTGCGCCGCTCCGCTCAGTCGTTCCGCAGCTCCGATGACATCCGATGACCACCGATGATTTGAATGGAGACTAACAGGCCTGCTATCGCGATGGTCAGCGCAAACGTACGTAATATAATGGAGACAACAACAAATTGACACGCTAAATTGAAACAACATAACGGAAACGCGACAGAAACCCCACAATGCGTCGCGTCTACCCATGGTTCCCCTCGCAGGAAAATGGTGTAAATTTTTTTCTGTCGCCGTGCCCGCCGGACGTTGTTCGTCGACTTTGCGTCGCATATTGGCTCCATGTACTCCTGCCTTTACTTGGTCGTCAATGGAGCGTTTCGGAACGATTCTGTTGCACTTTCCATCCATGCACTGGAAGCGCAAAGGGTCAATTAAAAAAAAGAAACTAATAGCAAAGGCTTTACCCACTGTACACAGTACAAAGGCAGCTAACAGCGGCCCAAATAGTCTAATAAATGCAGCTGCACAGCCCGTCAAGGCTTCGATAAACAAGAGGAAATTTCTCGACCAGTTATCTCCTAGCGCCTGAAGCGGCGTTCAGACTTCTTGCTCAGCCCGCACTAAAATGCTCCTGCACCATTACGGCATATAAGGGGCGTTGCTGCTAAAGCAGATCAATTAGAGTAACTTCATTATGCGCTGTCGCATTCGAAAGAATAACTCCCCTGCACGAGGGTAGACGTGAGAGAACAAACTTTAGTGCGCATGCGTCGGTGCACTGCGAAGTAGACTTAAATGGCGTCTACTTTATTTCTTCTGTGCCGTAGTATCCCTATCCGCGGGCCTACCAGTACACCTTGGCCTTTTCACGATCATGTCATTTTTCGCTGTGCCTTCAGACGGGTAATTGCATAGGGCTGCCTGTGCCATAGTTTCGAGTGGAGGTGAGGAAGGTATTTCGCAGATACCAAATTAGCACGCCGGAGGGAAACGACGGCTGGTAACGCCTGCTACCCACAATAAATTGCTCAATGCTCCTAGAAACCCTAAGATGAATACATGTTGATTACCTTCACCCTACAGTGGTTAACACGTGGGTGTCAGCCCTCTCGACATTAGTCGACTAATTGCACTTCGAGCTCTAACGGGACGTATTAAAACCAAGTAATATTGCTCTCTAACCTAAAATCAGATAGGCAGATCACTGGCTCGAATGGGCAAGGCTCTCAGTCGGAATAACGCAGAGAGGAGAGAGAGAGAGAGAGAGAGAGAGAGAGAGAGAGAGAGAGAGAGAGAGAGAGAGAAAATACTTTATTCAAAAGCGAAAGAAAATGCTGAGGATGATAACGTGAGGATGCAGTCGGCAGTTTTAAACTAATGGTTTGCTTTCACTTCATGATAAGGACTGCTACCCGCTCGTCGACATATGCGCATAAAATAATTACGTCAGTAACATTTCTAAACGATTTTTATTACTACAAATTTAACCCTGAGTTGAATGTGGACATGGCAGCAGCACATTGTTTATGTCGGGATTGTATTGCGTTGAACGCAATTATCGAAGAGAGCAAATATGTACCGCAATAAAGGTGAATGCCCGCTGGACACAAAGCAAACAAACTAAAGGTTTTACATTCAATGCTGGAGTCACGCTGGCGTAAAAAAATTTGAGTTAAGGAAGAAAACATTTTGAACAAGCTGAAACATGGTTTTTGCGCCCACAATCCGGTGCTCAAGTGCGCGAGGGTCTCGAGCGCGTTATCCAAAATTCATTTTTCTAGCAACTGAACATATAATATTCCGTGACTACGGCTATAAATGGCGTCACGGCCTCACGTATACCACTTTGGTGATTACTTTCTTAGTGCAGCACCAACAATAAATTGTGATCGCTTGAACACGAAGATATGTAGTAGACATACCGTTTTGGGCGAAGGCACAGCTAATGCAAGCTGCGCCAAGAAGAACGAGCGCCAACCGGGCTCCCATTCTCGTCACTCGTTTCGCAGGAAGAGGCAGGAGTAATGAGTGACCTTTTCGGCGCGCTTGGGCCCCATTTATACGGATAACACAGTTTGTCAGGCGTGCAATAAAATAGAAAGCATAGAACCTATCCCCGCACTTTCGTATCCGGTCCGGATAAGGTGAGATAGTGCGTACAATAGATCTGTGGCCGGGCGATAAGGAGATCCAATGGCGCAACTGCAGTACGTGCTTCTTGCACAAACACATCGGGGGGCGTAGTGAGATATTCAGTTTGACTCCGGAGACCCGGTATTGTTCATACTCGGAGACATGTTTAACGGCAGGAAGTGATGGTCGGCGTGGACTTTGAGCCACCCCATCATGGATGGGCTGCGGGTAGACTTTAACCTGACTGGGGGGATTGACGTGGGCAGCAAGAATGTAGTGTAATGGCTGTGCCTATGCTCATATAAAGGTAGGTGAAGGGAGCTTAACGATAACTCTTTAAAACGAAACCCCATTATTGCCTCATGGACTTTATGTTCACCAGAAAAACCTAACATAGAAAAAGTCCATATTATCTGCTATACAACCTTAGCAGTGACACAATAGGAAAAATATTTGAAACAGTTTCAGTAGTCTGTAGCTCCATGTTAGCATTAACGCGGAGCATTGAAAGGAAGAAGAGGTATCAATAAATCCCAAAGTCATGCATCTCGTCGGTAGCTTCATGGAATACAAGCGCTGGACGGAAAATTGGCTTGCACGTTTTCCGTAATATAAGGTTTAATTGATTACACGTGACTTTAAAACTTCCCCACGTTTATGAACAAGATCTCCACTTCAAACAAGAAAAAAGTAGCTATAGTTTAGCTTTCGTTAACCCTAGTATATAGCGAAAGCTTCGCTGCTCTGGTTAGGCCCATTGCCAAGCTGTGGTTTCACAGCGATATACAGACATGTTTGCAATGAATACAATTCTTATTCATCGTCTTTTTTCGCCTCAAGGCATTGTTTAAGCTTCGTCGCTGTACGAGTGACCACAGCTGGATGTCCGTTTTTCTCCATCGTACACGGCTCTGCGCCACACGTGGCCTCCTCGCCTTCCTTTGTGGCGCGCGCTTATCACTGCGGCGGCGGCCTCCTTGCCTTCCTCCGCGAGTTGGCGTGACGGGTTCTGCGCACGCCTGTGCTCAATCCTCGCCTATATATCCCCTGCCGCCTATCTATACCCGCCATTGGGATGGTGCTCCATGCCGGGCACTTCGCCAGCTGGCGACATGGGTACCGTGCACGTCTCCGTTCCCTCCTCGCCTATCTTTCGGCAGACGGGTTGCAAGATGGGCCAGTTAGAAAGGCATATGCTTGGATGAAACCAGCGCGAACTTAGACAAAGGAAGTGGGACCCAAGTTGTATCTACGTGGGTTTGAGAGGGCAGGAAATTGCCATCAAAGGCTCCTTGTCATCCCATATTTATTAACACTGTACTACGTGCAGCGGATGTCCACCCAATTTTTCTGCTACTGCTATTTGATTTAGGCCCCGTGAACCAACGCCTCATGAACTTGTGGAAGCATTCCACATAACAGAAACAGTAGACAATTGTGCCATTCAAGCAAGAATGTCTTCATCCAAAATTGCATATCGTCGTGGGCCTTGACTGTAGCCAGAGTCTATCTAGTTGCCATTTCACCGTGCCTTCTGTAAACTTGTTTTGCTGATACGCAGTGTTTTTATTGTTTTGTGTTAAGTGTTTATATTCCCCCTTCTTAATATTAAACTTTAGTTTATAGACCAGCGCCTGTCCCTATGTGCTACTTCCTTTGTCTTTGTTGAACTTCGCTATGGTTTCATCCTAGAATAAGCGTATCTCTCTTCCACCATCTGGCTCTCCCTGCCATCAGACCTCTGCTCCGTGCCGGCCGGTTACGGAAGGGGGTGTGGGGTGAACTCTAGTCCTCAAGGTCAAAATTGGTCACTCCGCGAAGACTGCCCGAGGTGGCGTAGTGTAGCTTTGGTTACAAACTTGTGTTTCATTTTCATCATCGCTTACCCAACTTTCTTTGACATAGTTCTCTAATAATTCAGGCCTTGGAACGGGTTCAGCACGGAAGTTATTCAAATCGGAAAGGAACCGGCGGTTTGTTTGTTTGACACACGCGCACTTACACGCACACACACAAACTGGTTGACGCCCTTGATGCCCACCACGCGTGGCCGGACAACATCAAGTGGTTATTTGCACAAGACCGCCTGCGCGACCCTGCCCGAGCGTGGCACCTTTACGAAGGCCACTCCCATCCCACCTGTGCAAGCCGGAGCGCGGCATTAATCGCTGCGTTCAGTGGATTGTCAGGCAGCTACGACGCTAGTTTTATGGATATGCGTGGCCGGCTGCAAGGCCCTGGCGAAAATGTCGCCGTCTACATCTACGACAAGCTCCGCCTGCTCGCAGGCTGCGACTTCGCCTGGGCGTTTCCTGTTGTGAGGCGGTACATAATAGACGGCCTATCCGAACCCGTTCTAGCTGCAATCTTGGCCGTGCCGCCGGAGGATTTGAGCCCACAAACCTTCGCCCGTCAGGCTGCGACTGGGAGCAACGCTGCCGGCACAGGAGCCTCATCTGCAAGCCTTGACGCGGACCCAGGCGGAGAGCCTTAACCCTGGTCCCGAATTGCATGATATTAGACTAAGGCATGGGAGGGTGACCGGCGAGACTTCGACGCTGACATGGAGCTGCATTGTAGCCGAGCCAGCTTCGGTTCCCGCACGTTCCCAGAAAGCGTTTGCGGAGAGCCTTCAACCATCGTTAAATTGCATCCCGCTAGAAGGCCAGCGAAGGCAGTCAATGTCAACCGAGCTAAAGAACCCTCCGAGGTCCTTTCGGAACATCACCAGGACACCGCTGACCAGCTAGACGACATCAATATGACGAGCACCGTTCACCATTCCTCTTTTTCCCGGTCGGAATCCAGAGGTCTGATGGAGCAGCAGCAACATGTGCTGGTGCTGACACCTCCCCGCCGAGCAAACGAAGTGGTGATGGGCCTAAGCACTTTTCCGACATCACCGCACCCGTGCTCTTCAACCAAGAAAACAACGAGAAGGGTGAAGGACACCAGGAGGCAATCGCCTCAGGAAAAAACTTTTCAGAGATCCTCGCCAAAGTCGACAGCGACAAAAGTGAAGGCAAGAACACCCAAGAAACAATGGAGTAAAATAGCAATAAAAAACCGAAGAAGACAATTGAGACGGGACAAGCACACAGAACATGATCCTTCCAGAAGCCACCGGGGCTTCCTTTGCAGCGAAAGGGAGCATATCTTTGCTGCAAGCTAGGGAGGAAGATATAAACCACAGAACCACGAGACATGCCCGCCGACGAGACACGTACTACCACCCCGGTGTCAAAGTAAGGGACCGACTCAAACAGCTCGATGGTGGCCCTCATCACAGTGTGGCCAAGTGTAAAGGAGTGAGGAATTGCAAATCAACAGCTAAAAGCAAGATCAGCGGCCAATACACTACCAAAGGAGGACAACCGCCGACTGGAAGCGGAGAAAAAGAAATACGGGGCTCGTTCCGGAATAGAGTAAACATGGAAGCTTGAGAGACGCTCGTTCTTCATTAAATATATATATATATATATATATATATATATATATATATATATATATATATATATATATATATATATATATATATATATATATATATATATATATATATAAATATATATATATATATATATATATATATATATATATATATATATATATATATATATAAATATATATATATATGTATATATATATAGGTCGGCAGTCTACAACGACAAAGGAGGCATAGGGGTTTGGTTACGCTCTTTTTTCTACTGGGGTGAATGAAGCTAACATTTTTTTTAAATATACGGAAGAAAGAAAGAAAGAAAAACACTCTGGGCGTGCGTTTTTCTTTCTTCCGGATATTTAAAAAAGTGTTAACTTTATTACCCTAGTAGAAAAAAGAGCCTAACCACACCCCAATGCCTCCTTTGGCGTTGTAGACTGTCGACCTATCTTTCTGTATTTCCTCAATGAGCCCTTCATTTCTTTTGTATATATATATATATATATATATATATATATATATATATATATATATATATATATATATATATAAATATAGCGACAACCTTACACGCATTATTACGGAGTGTGCAGTAGAAGACGGGGGCACTATGGCTAGACAGGATACTGGTAAACTTTCACAGGAGACGAAAGATCTAATCAGGAAACGGCAAACCATGAGAATCTCCACCGCAGCTGACAGAATAGAACTAGCGGAGCTCTCCAAGCTAATCAAAAAGCGTAAGACAGCTGACATACGGAAGTATAATATGGAGAGGATCGAATACGCTGTAAAGAACGGAAGTAGCCTGAAAGCAGTGAAGAGACGTCTTGGCGTGGGGAAAAATCAGATGTATGCACTTAAGGATAAGCAAGGCAATGTCATCACAAATAGGGATAAAATAGTCATAGTGGCCGAGGAGTTCTATAGGGATCTGTACAGTAGCCAGGACACACAGGATAATGCCGAACGAGACAGTAGTTCACAGGAGATAGACATCCCACCAGTAACGACCGAAGAAGTAAGGAAGGCTTTGAAAGAAATGAAAGGAGGCAAAGCACCTGGTGAGGATCAGATAACAGCAGACCTCTTGAAGGATGGCGGAGAAATTGTCCTTGAAAAACTGGCAAACCTGTATACGCAATGCCTAATGACCGCAATGGTACCGGAATCTTGGAAGAACGCGAACATCATCCTAATTCATAAGAAAGGCGACATGAAGGACTTGAAAAATTACAGGCCGCTCAGCTTACTGTCAGTCGTCTACAAGGTATTTACCAAGGTAATCGCTAACCGAATCTCTGCAACCTTAGATTTCAGTCAACCTAAAGAACAAGCAGTGTTCCGTAAAGGTTATTCAACAATGCACCATATTCACACGATCAATCAGGTGATAGAGAAGTGCGCTGAGTATACTCAATCCCTATATATAGCCTTCATAGATTATGAGAAAGCATTTGACTCGGTCGAAACCCTAGCAGTCATTCAGGCATTGCGGAACCAGGGGGTAGATGAGAATTATGTAAGAATACTAGAGGATATCTACAATGGGTCTACAGCTACGATCATCCTCCATAGGGAGAGCAGTAAAATACCTAAAAGAAAGGGTGTCAGACAAGGAGACACAATCTCTCCAATGCTATTCACAGCATGTTTACAAGAAGTATACAGAACGTTGGATTGGGAACAGGTGGGAGTAAGGGTTAATGCAGAATACCTCAGTAACCTCAGATTTGCTGATGACGTTGCCTTGCTAAGTAACTCGGGGGACGAATTGCAAAGCATGCTTTCCGCACTGGGCGAACAGAGTAGAACCGTGGGACTGAAAATCAATATGCAGAAAACTAAAGTAATGATCAATAACCTCGGGACAGCACAGCGCTTTGACATAGGTGGCGAGGCAGTGGAAGTGGTAAGCGAATATATCTACTTAGGCCAAGTTGTGACCCCAGATCCAAACCATGAGGCAGAGATAATTAGAAGGATCAGAATGGGGTGGGGTGCATATGGCAGACATTCTCAGATAATGAATAGCAGCCTACCATTGTCGCTGAAGAAGAAAGTGTATGACAGCTGCATCTTACCGGTACTCACCTACGGGGCAGAAACTTGGAGGCTCACTAAGAGGGTTCAACTTAAATTGAGAACGGCTCAGCGGGCAATGGAGCGGTAAATGATAGGTGTAACATTAAGGGACAGGAAGAGAGCGGAGTGGGTCAGGGAGCAAACTGGTATTAAAGACATACTAGTAGAAATTAAGAAGAAGAAATGGACGTGGGCAGGACATGTAATGCGAAGGCAAGATAACCGCTGGTCATTAAGGGTAACAGAGTGGATCCCTAGAGAAGGCAAGCGTTGCAGGGGGCGGCAGAAAGTTAGATGGGCAGATGAGATAAAGAAGTTTGCGGGGATAAATTGGTCACAGTTGGCACAGGACCGAGGCAATTGGAGAATAATGGGAGAGGCCTGTGCCCTGCACTGGGCGTAGATAGGCTGGTGATGATGATGATGATATATATATATATATATATATATATATATATATATATATATATATATATATATATATATATATATATATATATATATATATATATATATATAGACACACAATACTACCTCGTTAACTTGAACTGGCATATCTCGCAAAATCGGCTCACTCAAAATTTTCCGCTGCACCGAACCAATTCCTATACGTGCCATGTATTTTTGCCCTTTTGTTCGAAGTATTCTTGGGCCAGCTTGCGGATATCTTGAAATCTCGAGTGAGAGTGCAACGACAATTTTGCGGCTGCGGACAGTTTGACGAGGTTCGCGTGATGCTGCTGCGTCTAAGTCCCTCAATTTTTTTCTAGGTTTAGCAACGCCTACCACAAAGCTGAAGTTTTGCCCCAACGTGAAGTCTTAGCGTAAAGGCATATCAACTTCGTCAAGCAGCCCTGTGGCACCTCATGTGACGGTAGAGACATGCGCCGAGGTACAGCAGGTTGTGCCCATGACAGGAGAACTTACGGACGTTGAAATCGTTGCAATGGCCAGAAAAAGAACGGTCAGTGAAGACGGGCGGATGACCACGAACCTCCTCGAAAGGTGCGCACATCTGTCGAAACGAGGAATTCGCGGTGGTTGATCCGATATAAGGTTGAGTGCAGCGGCTGGGAAGATCGGCTCGTGCAATGCCCCAAGCAGCTAGATGACTCCTCACTAGGCCCGAGTGCGCCCTCAAAGCAGACCAGCATTACGCAGTTATTTTCTGCGAAGTAAAATTGCAGTGCCACCAGTGAACGTCTCTTGTGTGTTTGTCTTTCTGTTTCAGACCTTTATGAAAAGCAAAATTGGAAGCTGCTGTTGAAGAGCCGGTACGTAAGCACTAGCGCCTTTATTGCAAGAAACTCGATATTTAACGGCAATTCGCGCAACGTTGCATATCTCGAAAATCCGCTTATCTCAAAATATTTCGGAGTTTTTACTACTTCGAGTTAACGAGGTATTAGTATATATATATATATATATATATATATATATATATATATATATATATATATATATATATATATATATATATATATATATATATATATATAGAGAGAGAGAGAGAGAGAGAGAGAGAGAGAGAAATAAGGGTTGGCAGGTAGGTCATTGAAACAGATAAGGAACTTATAAATACAGAAAGAAAGTGGAGAAAAAATGCCCACCAGGTGCAGCGTGGGATCCCACCCGGCAGGCATCTTCAGGTGCGGAGCGCCTTAGGACCGCACAATGTCCATCCGCGTCCGTGCACATAGCATTTACAAGCGCAAAAAATCACACAGGAACCACCAAAATTCGAGCCTGTGTCTGCTAGAGCAGACAGAGTTAGTGTCAGTCATCTTACCCATTGGGCTACGACCGTGAGTTACTACCCGAGAGTCAAACGGCTTACTCCCTCGCCTGTGAAGGTGCGGAGTACTTCCCGATGTCTGTCCGCGTCCATCCATGCGCACACCACCATGAAGTGAAAATCAAACGAAATTCGATTTCAGCCGTGAGTTGCAGTTTCATTAAGGGAATAATCAAGGTACAACTCACGGCTCAAATCGAGTGACGGACGAGGCGCAAACGGGATGCCACTCGGGGCGCAACATTGATGTCATTTCGAGTCCCCGTACTCCGCATACTCGCCATCATCCGCGGAGTGAAGATGCTGCCATTTTACATGCGAAGCATCTCACGCTCGGGGCTGTGTCCCTCCCTTCCTCGTTGTCGTTGTCGTTGTCCGCCGTCCGCACTATACTCCGCATGCACGTCTCTTCAGCCCCGTCAGCGTTTGAGCTGTTCGAGCGTAGTACACTATAAAAAGAAATAGCTAGGCGGCGCCCGGTTTCGATCCCACGACTCTCTGGCCGCAACAGGAGGTACGTCGCGCTCTTCCCACTGCGCTACAAACCGAGACGGGACCATGTGCCACGAACGCGCCTTATATCCTTCACTCATTCAAACTACGTCAAGAAGCTAGTGATACAACGAAGGCACGCGAAGATGAACGTCAACGAAAACAAAGAACTGAAAACTAATGGGAACTTCAGTCGGCCCCATGGCGGCTCCACATACTACTCAGCGTTCTCCTACGGGAAAATGGTGTAATCTTTCCCCACTTTCTTTGTGCCTTCCCACATTCTTTAACTGATTCAATGAGCCACCACATTCTCCCCTTTTCTTGATAGTTTTTCGTGACTGCAGCACTTTCATCTCTCTTAAATCAACGAGCCTCTCATTTTCTATTCTGAATATTTATTTATATATATATATATATATATATATATATATATATATATATATATATATATATATATATATATATAACACAGAAATAAGAATTGGCAGTCAAGACAACCTCGGAAAGCAAAGTAGTCCCGAGTAGTCCGAGTGGCGCTGGCTACCACCCCCAAGCGCAGGAAACAGAAACACGTGAACATAAATACCACAGAAAGTGGAGGCTAAAGTAGCCCCGCCGGTAGCATAGTGGTTATCGCACCAGACCGGTATTCTGGAGGTCGTGGGTTCGGATCCCACCTGGCGGGCATTTTTTCTCCACTTTCTTATTTTCCAAATTCTTTATCTTGACGTAATACATCCTCCCCTTTGCTTTCCGAGGTTGTCTTGACTGCCAATTCTTATTTCTGTCTTATTTCAACGAGCCCCTCATTTCCTATTCTGATTCGCTACATATGTATATATATATATATATATATATATATATATATATATATATATATATATATCAGGGTGTCGAACCGGAACCGAACCGAACCGAAAACCGGAACCGAACCGGTATTTTTGCCAGAACTGAACCCGAACCCGAACCATTATTTTTTGAGCCGGCTGAACCCGAACCGGAACTGAACCGAAAAAAGAAATAACGGTTTCCGGTTCTCGACAAAACGGTTCGACCATCCCGTTATTGATAACGGGTGGTAAGTGTCATTAGGGGCTTCTTTCTTTCACGCGCCATCAACTTCGCAATCTCTCGCTCACTTTTACCCGTTCAATGAATCAAAACGCTCCGAACACGCTCATCACGGTCACAACATGGTGACAATTTGATTACTTGATTGATTGTGAGGTTTGTTAATGCGCCGATGCAAGGCAGGCGATGAGGCGCACCGCAGTGGAGGGCTCAGGGTTAATTTTGACCACCTGGGGATCTGTAATGTGCGCTGAAATCTCGTACACACGGGCGTTTTCGCTTTTCGCCTCCATCAGAAAAGCGGCCGCCGCGGCCGGAAATCGAACCCGCGTCTTTCGGCTCAGCAGCACAACGCCATAGCCACAACATGGTGAAACGACTGCACACCAGTATAGCAATTAAGGCTCCTAATTGCAATGGTATGTTGCTGATGGTCGAGCAAGCAGGGTGCAAGGCTGGGAAGAAGTAATGTCAAACTCTTGGCAGCCTGCACGATGTTTGAAGCACCGAATTCACCCTTCCCGCGGTCGCCGGGGCGCCTGCCACCACGCCCCCACAAGGGGCCTTAAAAGGCTCAATAAAACGTTTGTCGCTCTCTCTTTCTCCCTCATTGGGACAGTGCAAGTGCAATCAGTCCACGAGATTGTTGCACTGTGTACCAGCCAAGGTTCAAGCCCTACATTTGCCTATGCCTATTTACAGTAGCTAAAGAGTGTTTAAATTTTGGCTTTTAGGTACATGCATAATCACAAGAATTAAAACAGCGCCACTAACGGGACGCACGAAGAAAGGGACGCACATATGTTTGTTATTGGTTCGAGACATCGGCTTTATACAAGCGAGGCGAACCTCACGAAACGAGGAAGAGGGGAAAATAGGGCGAAGGGGCATGAGAAATAAGATTCTTAAACGTACTGCACGGGGAAAGAGAACATTGATTGACTATGAGGTTTAACGCGCCGACGCTACACAGGTGATGAGGCGCGGCCCAGTGGAAGGCTCCGGATGAATTTTGAACACCTGGGGATCTTTAGCGAGCGCCGAAACCTCGAACACACGGGCGTTTTCGCTTTTCGCCTCCATCAGAAAAGCGGCCGCCACGGCCGGGAATGGAAACCGCGTTTTTGAGGCTTAGCAGCACGACGTCTTAGCCACTGAGCCACCGCGGCGGGTGAGGTAAGCGAAGATACGTGTCTATTCGAAATTCTAGAGACTGTGTTCTTTCGAATTGACAGGTGTGCCCAGCGTTGGGCACTGTACGTTTGGTTTCGCTGATTTCCACTAGCGTCTTTGGTAGTCTCTTGTACAGGTAAAGCTGCTCTTCACAGGCGAATAAAACGCCATGTTGTGTGCGCGGGCGTGTGTTTGCGCGCTTTACGTGGAAGTTTTCTTTGTTGATTGTTTTGCAGGCAGCATTCGCTCTTGATTGTCGCAGTAAGCCCGATAACGAAGGGGCCGCAGCCCCTGGTCGGCGATATTTTTCCGCCGCGTCATCTTACATGCTTCGCCAAGGATCCTAAATGAACCATGAAAACAAAGCCGTACCTTGCCTTGTTTGAAAGATCTGCCTTTGGTGACTCGTTAACCCCTTGTAGGGCAACGGAAAATATCTGTCCCATTTTTTGTTCCCCACAAAATTGCTCGTGAGAGGCAATGGGACGCATCAAGCCCATTTTTTCTGTGCTGCCATCTACATTGAGGTTTTTACACTTCCGTTGAATCTGGTTCAGAAGCTGTACAATAGGTGGCGTTAGGTGTACATTATTTTGAAAATTGTGTTTCCCGTTTCACCGGCGGCACAAATTTCCGCATTGTGAGTCTCCGGAAAGGAATAATTCAAGATGACAAGTGAGTGTACCCTTTTCTGTGCTTTGAAAGAAGTAGTTCCAGCTTGTAATAATCGGGTGTTTTCAACAATAGAAGCAATACTTACTCCTAAAAGCGTTTTCGAATGGTGCCAGGGCAAAAACTGCATGACGAGGGGCTAAGCCTTGTGCCACCACTGCCTGCATTCGATGTGCAGTGAAACATTTCGCCGACTCTTTTGTTTTGTGTTTGCTCGTAAAAACGCAGGTAAACGATTGCTGACGCAAAAGGAAGCGCTGGAATTATATTTTAGCCTTCCTGACGACCCAACGTCGAGTGATTCCGACAGAGATACGGATGACGACTTCGTACCCGAGCTCGCTCCGCCCGATTCAGATGAGGAAACCAGTGAAGCCGAAGCGGTGGCGTCAACGAGCAAACCACAAAAGCGAAAGGCTACCTATGCAAGAAAGAGAAGGAAGCAGAAGAAAGTGCCTAGAATTTGCGACGAAGCAAAAGTCGAAGAGGAGGAGGTTGGGGCATGGAATAGCAGTGAACCGGATGCCGTCATTCGTGTTCCGAAAATTTGGGACCCACAATACAGTGCAAACCTCCCGCGGACGCCGTGTGAAGCTTTTGCTCTTTATTTTGACGAAGGTATCATGCAGACACTGGTGACTGAGACAAACCGCTTTGCCAAACAGAAAGGCCGACAACTTTGGAAAGAGCTTACAATTGATGAACTCCGTGCATACTTCGGCATACTTCTGCTGATGAGCACAAACCCCAGGCATCAAATGTACCTGTACTGGAGCAGTGACACTTTTTTCAATTGTCCTGAAATATCAAAGGTCATGTCGTTCCGTCGTTTTCAAGCCATTATGAACTGTTTGCACCTCACCGACCTAACCAAGGAAAAAAAGAAAGGTGAAGACGGGTACGACAGATTGGCAAGAGTGCGTCCTCTCATCCTTGCAACTGAATGAAAGTTTCAAGAGACAATACACTCCATCAGCGCACCAAGCCATTGATGAGAGTATGATACGATTCAAAGGCCGTTCCTCACTGAAGCAGTACCTTCCCATGAAACCTATCAAGCGGGGATACCAGGTGTGGTGCAGAGCCGACTCCCAGACAGGTTACCTGATTGAATTTCAGGTGTACGAAGGCAAAGGTGCAGACCGACCTGCGAACGTAGGTCTCGGCGAGCATGTTGTGCTCTCCCTCATTGATAGAGTAGAGGCTGGCACGCAGCTATATTTAGATAACTTTTTCACGTCCACACGCCTAATGGAGGCCTTGAAAGAAAAGAACATTTTGGCCGCAGGAACGGTTCGCCCAAACCGCAAGGAACTTACCTGACGAAATCAAACGGGATAACAAGCTACAGAAGGGAGAGTATATCTGGCGGGCGAAAGGGAGCATCACAGCTTATCAGTGGCGGGACACGAAAAACGTACACGTGCTGTCCAACTTTCATCACCCCAGCGACACTGAGGACGTTGTTCGGAAGCTTTCCAATGGCTCATCCATATCCGTCCAGTGCCCAAAAGCAGTCTCCGACTACAATACCTGGATGGGTGGAGTCGACAAGTTCGACCAAAGAAGGAACGCATACCCGGTGGATCGACGATCTAAGAAGTCGTGGTACCGAATTTTTTACTTTCTGCTGGACGCAGCAATAGTAAATGCTTTTCTTCAAATGAAAGCAGTCAGTAAAATGAGCTACCTTTGGTTCCGGCTCGTCCTCGGTCGCCAGCTGATAAACGGCCAAACATTCAAAGGGTCCAGCAATCGCCCTTATCGAGTCAACAAAAAAGGTGCCAAACATGGCCAGAAAATGGTAGGGGTTGCTGATAAAGTCCGATTTCTGGGAGCTGGACATCACCCTCAGAAGATTGCAAAAAGGAGGCGGTGTCGTTGGTGCTCGACTGCCAAGAAAGAAGCCCGCACCAACCTCCTGTGTTCTGTGTGCAATGTGCCCCTTTGTTCAACGTGTTTTGGACCTTTTCATGCCGGCTGAATGTAACCCAGGAGCTCTCAAAGAGCATTGGGACAAATGCGTCCCAATTTTTGAATTTCAATTTAGCTTCAGTGGGACGAATGCGTCCCAGTTTTTTTAATAAAGTACTCATTGTTCAGCCTTGAAATTTCTTGCAAACTACTTCTGTTGGCTTGGTTAGTAAAATAAGACAACCTTTTTCTAGTTTTTTTTTAAAAAAACATATCCTGCCCTACAAAGGGTTAAGGAAGTTGTTTTTACAAGAAGTGGTGAGAAACACCGAAAAAACTTTCAAATTTTCTGCCACCCAGCATCAGCAGTGACGTAACAAGGAAGTAATTCAAGCAAAATGGGCAATGTCTTAAGTCATTATTAGCATCTAAGCAGTACAATAAAACGACGCAAGGGGCACCAATAAATAACACACTCATGTCTCTTGGCGGCGGCTTTGTGTAGTCTCTAGGATGACAGTAGGGGGGGGTGAAAAAGAGGCCGGTACATTTTCTGTTACACCTGGCCAATATTTTCAAATTTGACAGTAGTATTGCAGCTCATTTTCAAAAAACCACTAGTTCGAGTGAAGAAAAAAGTACTTCAGTTTTGATGAATTTAAAGTATACAAAACTGATTTTCACGCCTTGCTAATAATTCAGTTCTGAACCGGTTCACGAACCGGTTCAACACTCTGAACCGGTTCGCGAACCGGTTTGTGGATAGAATTAGTCGAACCGGAACTGAACCGGAACAAAATAAATTTACCTGAACCCGAACCGTAACCGAACCCGTATTTTTTGCGGTTCGACACACTGATATATATATATATTGTCACGGAACATCTATGTGAACAATACCCCATAGCCACCAAACTGTCAACCGAAGACGACTAAGAGGAGGTGGGTGGCACTGACTCTCTAATGGCCGCCAAGTGCGTAGTATAAATAGATCGCTCCTCATCTACCATCATTCGTCTCATATCTGTCCCTGCCGCCACGTAACATTTTGGTGAAGGGTGCGGGGTACAGTCCCATGCCGGCCCCGAGCTTCAACCCGTCTCGGCTCATGAAGCCGACTCATCCTGGCTCTTGGAAAGCGTCGGCCCGCCCCAGCACCGGTGAGTCAAGGACGTGACCATTCCCCAGCCCCGTGTCCGCTGCCCATCACCTGCCGAGACCAGACGAACTGACTAGCCACGACCAGACCTGGAGCTGATGACGTTTCCCCGCCCAGATCTCCGGCGCTTCTCCGAGGGCTTTGGACGCTGCCTCTTGGGGCCGGTGCTGATGACGATCATCACCATCATCACAGGGGGCAAGGACTTCATTATATATATTCTCGTCGCATTGCTCGTCCTCATCGTCCCCTTCCCCTTGCCGTGGCCTCGACCGGGACGGTCGTCATCTGCCGGAGGATGATGTCACGGAACATCTGTGTGGACAATACCCCATAGCAACAATACCCGCAACCAAAGACGACAAAGAGGAGGTGGCTGGCGCTGACTCTCTAATGGCCGCCATGTACATAATGTAAATAAATCGCTCCTCATCTAACATTGTGTGTCTCATATCAGTCCCTGCCACCACGTATCAATATATATATATATATATATATATATATATATATATATAGCGAATCAGAATAGGAAATGAGGGGCTCGTTGAATTCAGACAGAAATAAGGGTTGGCAGTCAAAAAAACCTCGGAAAGCAAGGGGAGAATGCGGTAGTTCATAGAAACAGATGAAGAATATTTTGAGACAGAAGAACAGTGGTGAAAAAATGCCCGGCGGGTGGGATCCGAACCCACAACCTCCAAAATACCGGTCGCGTGCGATGACCACTACGCTACCGGCGGGGCTGTTTCCCCATCAATTTCTCTAGTGTTAATGTGAAGGTATTTTTTTGTTTCCTGCACTTGGGGGTGGTAGCCAGCGCCACTCGGACTACTAGGGGTGAAAGGGACCTTCTTCCCCCCCCCCCCCCCCCCCGCCGTGACTCGACTGTCTACGGCATGTCGAGAGTGGTCGACCAGCGTTGAAGCCTCGTAAGATCCCTACGGCACAAAGACTGCCAGAACAGAGGCCCTCGCTATGCATGTAGCCAATCAGAATAGGAAATGAGGGGCTCGTTGAATTTAGACAGAAATAAGGGTTGGCAGTCAAGAAAACCTGGGAAAGCAAAGGTGAGAATGCGGTTGGTCATAGAAACAGCTGAAGCATTTTTTGAGACAGAGAGAAAGTAGCGAGAAAATGCCTGCCGGATGGGATCCCAACCCACGGCCTCCAGAATACCGGTTTGGTGCGATGACCACTACCCTACCGGCGGAGCTGTTTCCCCACCACTTTCTCGGGTATTTATGTGAAGGTATTTTTTTGTTTCCTCACGAGTACCTCATTTCTTATTATGATTCGCTACATGCATAGCGAGGGCCTCTGTTTTGCCCGTCTTGGTGCCATAGAAAGCTTAAGAGGGTTCAACGCTGGTCGACCTCTCTCGACATGTAGACACTCGAGTCACGGCCTGGGGCTTAAAAAGAAGGTCCCCTTCACACCGAGTAGTCTGAGTGGTGCTAGCTACCACCCCCAAGCTCGGGGAAACAAATATATTTTAACATAAATACACCAAAAGTGGAGGGGACAATAGTCCCGCCGGTAGCGTAGTGGTCATCATAGCAGACCAGTATTCTGGAGGTCATGGGTTCTGATCCCACGCTCGGGGGTTGTCGTGCTCAGTCGGCGTGCGCCTGCATTCCTCCAGCGCGAGCGCACGTGAGCGCGCGCCTCGTAGTTCTGCCTTCGTCTTCGTCGTCGTCGTTTTAAATGCGAATGCATTTCTTAGTCGGGGGTGCTCGTGCTCCGTCGGCGTGCGCCCGCAGGTGTTATCTCTCCGCGCTCCTCCTCGCCCCTAGCAACAGCTGTGGCGCGCCTAGCAACCGGAGCAGGTGGTAGCTCGGGCGGGAGTAGCGGAGGGCAAGGGGAGAGGAGGAGCGCGCTCGGGCGTGTCAGGGCGCTCGCATCGCGGAGCTCGGGCGGAGTAGCGGAGAGTGAGTGGAGAAGAGGAGCGCGCTCGGGCGTGTGAGGGCGCTCGCATCGCGGAGCTCGGCGGGAGAGAGAGCTCGCGCGCGGTTCGGGCGTGTTGCGCGGGTCTCTCTCTCCTCTCCGCGTACCCTCTCTCCGCTCGCTGCGCTCGGAAAATGTATATAAATGCAGTGGGGCGCACGCCTCTTTCCGTTACTGCTTGCCCCAGCGCACTCATCGGTGCACAGAATGCATTCGCATTGGGCGCAAGCCCCCTGGACCGACGGGGGGAACCCAGAAGCGGTCCTCAGGACGCAGTCGCGACGATGTCCAGGCCACGTCACGGTGACAGACCCCATGAAGGGGTAGCCTAACCGCTCTGCCGGCGTTTCAGTAAAGTTTTTTCTCTCTCTCTCTCTCTCTGTCTCCGCACGATCCCCTTCGGTGAGGTGGGGGAGTTTTTTTTTCCACTTTCTTTCTTTCCAAATTCTTTATCGGTTTCAATGACCTACCACATTCTCCCCTTTGATTTCCGAGGTTTTCTTGACGGCCAATCCTTATTTCGGTCTTATCTCAACGAGTCCCTCATTTCCTATTCTGATACGCTACATGTATAACGAGGGCCTCTCTTCTGGTAGTCTTTGTGCCATGGGAGCTTAAGAGGGTTGAACTCTAGTCGACCACCCCTACATGTCGTAGACAGTCGAGTCACGGCCCGGGTGTTAAAAAGAAGGTCCCCTTCACCCGTGTAGTCGGAGTGGCGCTGGCTACCACCCCCAAGCGCAGGAAACAAATATACTTTAACATACATACCCCAGAAAGTGGAGGGGAAAAGAGTCCCGCCGGTAGCGTAGTGGTCATCGCACCAGACCGGTATTCTAGAAGTGGTGGGTTCGGATCCCACCCGGCTGGCATTTTTTATCACTTTCTTTCTGTCTCAAATATTCTTCATCTGTTTCTATGACCGACCGCATTCTCCCCTTTGGTGTCCCAGGTTTTCTTGACTACCAACCCTTATTTCTGTGTTATTTCAACGAGCCTATCATTTCCTATTCTGATTCGCTACATGCATAGCGAGGGCCTCTGTTGTGGCAGCCTTGGTGTCATAGTTAGCTTTAGAGGGTTCCACGTGGGTCGACCACCCTTGACATGTCGTAGACACCCGAGCCACGGCCCGGGGGTTAAAAAGAAGGTCCCCTCCACCCCGAGTAGTCCGATTGGCGCTGGGTACCACCCATATGCGCAGAAAACAAATATATCTTAACATAAATAACTTAGAAAGTGGAGTTGAAAATAGTCCCGCTGGTAGCGTAGTGGTCATCGCACCAGACCGGTATTCTGGAGGTCGTAGGTCTCGGATGACACACGGCGGGCATTTTGAGGGGCGAAGTTCCTCTTTCTTGGGCCCCCCTCCTATAGAGTGGCTAACCAAAGATTGGCCGAAGAGGTCAAAACGTTCAACACGATTGTTGCTACCCAAACTGGGTACCACCCAGAGGAGAGGAAGAAGAGGTTGTCGTGTTCGCCGCCTGCGAGCTTAAGACTCTTGCACAGGCCCTGTCCCGTCCCTCGTTGCTGCCATACACGGCGGATTGATGATGATTTTGGCAGAATCCCCCTAGGGATTGGTCAACCAAAGATTTGCCCAAGAGGTCCAAACGTTCAACGCGTTCGTTGCTACCCAACAAGGAGGAGAGGAAGAAGAAGAAGCTGTGGTTCGTGGCCTGCGAGCTGAAGACACGTACCGGGGGTACGCGACACAAGACGCTCTGCGGAAGTTGACGGCCAAGGTGGCTAAAATGTCACACACCGAATTCGCCAACTTACCCATGGAGATTCTCATCGTCCAAAACAAGCCCTACATAATCCCCACAAACATCGACGTCGTCGACGGGCTTGTCAACGGAGCGGTGGAAAGCCTGACGTGTCGAGTCTTTATTCACGGTTTCACCGATAAGCATTTTAGCTTCGCACCTCTCGTCATCATTCACTTCATGGAGATGGCGGGATTTTTTTCTCCACTTTCTTTCTTTCTTTCCAAATTCTTTATCTGTTTCAATGACCTACCACATTCTCTCCTTTGCTTTCCGAGGTTTTCTTGAGTGCACTGCCAATCCTGATTTCTGTGTTGTTTCAACGAGTCCATTATTTCCTATTCTGATTCTCTACATGGTCACACACACACACACACACACACACACACACACACACACACACACACACACACACACACACACACACACACACACACACACACACACACACACACACACACACACACACACACACACACATATATATATATATATATATACATATATAAATATATATAGCGTATGAATCAGGTATGATGGGGCCGGTAAAAATGTACAGTGAAAAAGAAGACTAAAGGGTAACGAACGAAAATGTATTTACGTTTCGGCTTCGGGGAAGCCTTCGTCAGAATTCTGACGAAGGCTTTCCCGGAAACCGAATCGTAAATACATTTTCGTTCGTTACCCTTTAGTCTTGTCTTTCACTGTGTATATATATATATATATATATATATATATATATATATATATATATATACAGCCTTGCAGCCTTGATGCCTAGGTAGCATAAGAGGGCTTCCCGCCAGTACCCGCTCATGACAGGCTGTAGCCGTTCGAGTCACGCCCCGGGGGTTGAAAAGAAGGTCCCCCTCTCCCCGTGTAGTCAGAGTGGCGCTGGCTACCACCCTTAAGCGTCAGATACACTTCTTGTAGATATAAATAGCCGAGAAAGTGAAGGAAAACACAGTCGCCCAGATAGCCGAATTGGTAAGGCATTCGACATGCAATCGAAAGGCGTGGGTTCGGTCCCCACTCTGGGCGCGTGTTTTTCTTTCTTTCTTCTGTATAATTAAAAAAAAATTTTACTTAATTAACCGTAGTGATAAAGAAAAGAGCCTAACCACACCCATATGCCTCCTTTGGCGTTGCAGACTGCTGACCTATCTTTCTATATATATATATATATCCGAATTTTTTCCGCGTTTTTTTTTCAGTTTTTAAATTCTTCCTCTAATTCAATGACCTTCTACACCCTCCCTTTTGCTTTCCAAGGCTTTCTTGACTGCCAACCCTTATTTCTGCCTTAATTCAACGAGCCCCTGATCTATGTTTCTAATTGTCGATATATATGGTCACGTAGCCAAAGACGACGCAGGTATCTTGAAGAAAAACAAGTTTATTGGAGCGAACTAGTGCTCCCCTAACAACTCAAAGAATACACCGGCGGCGAAACAGCAGTGAACAAAGTGACGCGCGTAGACTGGTGTCGACGATTCGAATGCCGCGGCATGTGCTCAGCGCGACTTTATCACTCGGCGCAAGAATTTCTGGATTAGTCGAATTGTATGCAGCACAATGTAGATCAACAAAAATTATTCTAGGCTGTTCGCGTTAGTTCGGAATGCTCTCCCTATCAGATGAGATAATGCATGCCGCACAGAAAGAAAGAACGGAATACGCACCTCCCTTGGCACACACAACACCAATAACACAGACCGGCGCAGCCGGGCGGCAAAAGCAAAACACATATAAACAAACCCACTGCATGGTTCGCGGCATTACCCCCCCTCTAAGAGTGCATTGACCCGATGATAACAGAAACTACATTCCGAACACATAAAAAATAGAAGTCCATCATCGTACGTAGAAACGTTTTAAGCGAACCACGTGGACGACTTCGGGCCGCGCGCGTCGTCGTGGTGTTCTGGAATCACCATAGGGGATCACCTTGTAGGTGAGGTGGCCAACACGTTGTAGAATCCGGTAGGGTCCGAAATACCCTCGTAGAAGTTTCTCACTGAGCCCACGTCGTCGGATCGGAGTCCGAACCCACACACGATCCCCTGGGCGGTACTCGGCGTCTCCGCGTCAGAGGTTGTAGCGTCTCGCATCCACCAGCTGCTGGTCTGTTGTGCGAACTCGAGCGAGCTGTCGGCCCGCCTCCAAACGCTGAACGTATTCTTGGACGCCGCGTTGAGGTCGTCTTCTTCCATGTGGGAAGCGTGGCGTCAAGCATCGTAGTCGGCCGTCTTCCGTAGACAAGTTCAAACGGTGTCATCTGTGTGGTTTCCTAGATAGCCGTGTTGTACGCAAACGTGACATACAGAAGGACTTCGTCCCAAGTCTCATGTTCAACGTCGACGTACATAGACAGCATATCCCCGATTGTCTTGTTCAGGCGTTCCGTTAGTCCATTCGTTTGGGGGTGGTACGCCGTAGTTCTTCCGTGATCCGTGTTGCTGTAGCGTAAGATTCTTTGCATAAGCTCCGCAGTGAAGGCCGTCCCGCGGTCCGTTGATTAGTACTTCAGGGGCGCCATGTCGCAGCACACTTTGGTTTATGAAGAACTTGGCTTCTTCTTGTGCAGTCCCCCTCGAAAGAGCGGCAGTCTCTGCGTAGCGCGTCATGTAGTCTGTCGCTACGACAATCCCCTTCTTCTGTGATCGTGACGTAGGGAACGGGCCTAGAAGGTCCATTCCGATCTGTTGAAATGGCCTCGACGGGACGGCGATCGGTTGCAGTATTCCGGCGGGTCTTGTCGGCGGCATTTTCCGTCGCTGGCAGTCACGGCAACTCCGAACGTAGTGGGTGACGTCGGATGTAAGTCGAAGCCAGAAGTACTTCGCCTTGATTTTTGCAATAGTGCGAGCTGTTCCGAGATGTCCAGAAGACGGGTCGTTGTGGCATGGCACGCTTCCAAAATTTCGTCACAAAGGTCTGCGGGGATGACAAGTAGATAATTTGTTCTCGTTCCGGGGATGAAATTCTTCTTCACGAGGACGGAGTTCTTGAGGGTGAATGCTGGTGATTTCCTCTTGAACACCTTAGGCACAGCGACGTTGCGTCCTTCGAGGTAGCCGATCATGACGCGCAGGTCGGGGTCGGGACGCTGCTTGGCGGCTAGGTCGCTCTCTGTCACGACTCCGAAGAACGCGCTGTCTTCATCGGTCTTTTGTGGTGGTGGGTCGACGGGGGCGCGGGACAGGCAGTTGGCGTCGGAGTGTTTCCTGCCGGATTTGTAGACTATTGTTACGTCGAACTCTTGCAGGCGCAAGCTCTAACGCCCAAGACGGCCAGAGGGGTCCTCTAAATTGGCGAGCCAACACAGCGCATGGTGGTCTGTCACAACCTTGAACGGTCTGCCACACACGTATGGGCGAAATTTTGAAATGGCCCATATGATAGCCAGGTACTCTTTTTCGGAGGCAGAGTAGTTTTTCTCCTCCTTCGAGAAACCACAGCTTGCATAGGCGATTACCTTTTCGCCACGGCTTTGCTTTCGACGAGGAAGGCACCCAAACCTATATCGCTGGCGTCCATGTGCATTTCAGTTTCGGCGTTTTCGTCGAAATGAGCGAGCACGGGCGGGTTTTCCAGGCGTTGTTGAAGCTCGCAGAATGCTTTTTTTTGGGCGTTTTCCCGGGCGAAAGGGGTGCTATCTTTTGTCAGGCGCGTGAGTGGCTCTGCAATGCGTGCGAAGCTTGCGACGAAGGGCCGGTAGTATGCGCATAGTCCGAGAAATCTTCCGAACGCTTTTTTTGTCTTTCGGTCTAGGGAAGTTAGCTATGGCTGATGTTTTCGCCGAGTCAGGCAGGACTACCGTGGCGTTGACGACGTGTCCCAAAAACGTGCGTTCCTCGTAAGCGAAGAGGCACTTTTCGGGCTTCAGCGTTAGCCCCGATGAGCGAATAGCCTCGAGTACAGACTCAAACCTTGCAAGGTGGTCCTCGAAAGTTCGAGTGAATACCACAACGTCGTCGAGGTATACGAGTCAAGTGTGCCGCTTCAGGCCAGCCAGCACAGTGTCCATGATGCTTTGAAACGTTGCTGGCGCCGTGCAGAGCCCAAATGGCATCACCTTGAACTCGTATAGACCATCCGGATATATATATGCAGTCTTGTCTCTCTCGTCCACTTCAATTTGCCAGTAGCCGGTCTTCAGATCCATCGATGAGAAGTACTTCCTCGTGGCAGAGGGGGTCGAGGGCGTCGTCCATTTGTGGCAGTGGGTGTACGTCTTTTTTGGTGATTTTGTTCAGTTTCCGGTAGTCAAAGCAGTACCTTAAAGTTCCGTCGTTTTTCTTCATGAGTACGACCGGCGCAGCCCACGGACTTTTAGATGGCTGTATTATGTCGTCGCTGAGCATGTCGTCTACTTGAGTCCGGATGGCTTCGCGCTCGTGTGAAGACACGCGGTACGGTGACTGTCGGGTAGGTCGGGCTCCATCTTCGGTTATTATCCGGTGCTTCGCCAGAGGTGTCTGACATAACTTTGAGTTCGACAAAAAACACTTGCTGTAGCGATGAAGCAAAGCCAATAACTGGTTCCTTTCTTTTGATAGCGCCGGATTCACGTCTAAAGGTTGCGGGAGCTTGAAGGTATCTTCTGGTGCGCGTTCAAAGTCGGCTACTGTGATCCCGTCACTTGTTGCGTTTCTTCGAGGAAGGCAATTGCAGCGCCCTTGTTTAAATGCTGGTACTCCTCGGTGAAATGGTTGACCAAAACGTGGGAACTGCCTTGCTTAAACCGCGCAAAGCCTCTTGCGACAGACACACTGTGGTCGAGAAGCAACCTTCGGTCACTCTCCACGATAGCGTCGACGTCAGGAGCAGCACCTTCACAGTAGACGGTGATCATTAAGCTTGCGCGGGGTGGCAGGGTGACATGATCATCGGCGATCCTTACAGCTCCACGGTGTTCGGGGTTCGGTTCCGGCTTCATGGAGTGATCGGAGTAAAACGTTATCGACTTGGTCTGCAGATCAATATTGCGCCGTTGTCCGTTAAAAAGTCAATTCCGAGAATTACGTCACGAGAGCAGTTAGGCAAGACAACGAACGCGGCAGGGTACGTCGTGCCGTCTATGGTGACGCTGGATGTGCACGTTCCACTTGGCGTCACGACGTGGCCTCCTGGTGTGCGTATGTGCGGACCGTCACATCTGGTTATAACTTTCTTCAGCTTAGACGCAAATGGTCCACTCATTACTGAGTAGTCGGCTCCAGTGTCTACGAGGGCGACTACATCAAAGCCGTCGATAGACACCTGGACGTCGGACGCCGCCTTGCTCGAGTTCCGGGTGTGTCGGGGCGTCGCATCTCGGCTTATGCGTGTTGACGGTCGGGCACTGTGCGTCGTCGTCGTCTTTTCAGCGGCAGTCGTGATCATGTCGAGTACGCGTCGCCTCGTGCAGCTGCCGTCGTGTTCGGGAGTCTCGTCAGGGTTAGGTTGGGTCGTCGGGATGAGGGAAAGTCGTGAATCACTGTCTTCGGCGCGTCCATGCATCGTTGGAGGGTTTACGCTTTTTCGCCATAGAGCAACTTCACCTCCATAAGTTGCTGCTTGTAGTTTCCCACGCGTGGGCTGGGGGACCTTCCACGGGCGAAGTCAGCATTGCTACGGCGGTTCGGCGATTGGTAGGGGTAGGGCGACGGCGAGCGGTTAAAACGGGCTGGGCTACGGCTTGTTTGAGAGAGATACTCTTCGATCTCACGGAGTCGTTGACCAGGGAGAGGGCGAGGTGCGGCGAGAGAGAGAGAGAGAAGTGAACTTTATTGAAGTCTCCGGCGGAGGTAGCAGGGTACCACGCAGGGCCCTCTTGCTACCTGACTATCTGGGGGCAGTCATCAAGTCGTGTCCCGTCGCTTACGTCGGGGAATCCAACACTCTCCGCGAGGCTTCAGCCCCTGGATCGCGTGGGATGCATCCCTGCGCGTTTGGCGAGCGAGAGCTGCCTCGATCCACTGGACCGCCTGTAACTGTTGCACTGAGTCCTGTGCTAATACGGCTCTAGCAATGTCCTTCGGCAGCCTGCCTGGGTAGGCAGCCGCCTCCTCTGGATTCAGTTCGCAATCCCACAACACGTGAGTCAGCGTAGCAGTAGCACTCTTACACACACTGCACTTTTCGCTGTCGTAGACGTCGGGGCACACGTAGCGCGCGAGCGCCGGCGTGAGCACCGAGTTCGTTTGCAACTGTCTATAGAGCACCGCCTGTTCCCGCGAGAGCAGCGGGTGCGGGCCCGGCATAGAGCGGCGTGCGCTTCGATACCAGTCCAATACATCCGCGTAGCTCGTTACAGGCTCGGCATCTTCATCGTCGCAGCTGTTGTCTTCGCCGTCGCTGGCGTCGTTCGCAGCAGCTTGCTCCTCCGCAGAGACGAGGGACGGTGCTGCCACCACGCGGCGAGTGAGTCCTCGCGCGGCGGCGTCCGCCGTCTCGTTGCGGTTGGGGGAGCTCCCGCAACTGTAGCCTTGGTGCGCCGGGAACCAGCGGAGATGAGTTCGCAGTCTCTCGTCGCCCTGTCTGACACCGCACTTCACACCGCGCACTGCACTTGCACACACACTGTTCTTGCTGTAGTTCCGGATCGCCGTGCGGGAGTCGCTCAGGATCGTCGTGCACTTGTCGTCGGTGAGAGCCAGCGCGATGGCTGTCTCCTCCGCTTGATGCGCCCGCTGCACGGGAACGCTGCAGGCACTGTAGACTTCGCCCGTCGTAGCTCGCACGACGATGGCTACGTAGGTGTCTTCTCTGTCTTTTTACTTGGCAGCGTCCACGTACAGGGCGCCGGTGTCGGTGGCATGGCTTTCGATGAGCGCTTTGGCCCGCGCCTCCCGTCGACCGCGGTTGTGCTCGGGATGCACGTTCCGCGGCAAGGGTGCCACCACTAATCGGCGGAGGGCTCCCTCCGGGAGAGCGCCGCCGTCACGCTCGTCGTTGCTTGTAGTACTCGCGCCCAGGCCGAGTTTGGCAAGGATGCTTCTTCCCGTCTGCGTAGTCAGGAGCCGCTCGCGTTGAGAGGTCCGCTGCGCTTCTGCAATTTCTTCAAGGGTGTTGTGTACCCCCAGCTCCAGCAGCTTGGCTGTGCTTGCGCAGTTGTATAGGCCCAACGCTGCTTTGTACGTCTTCCGGATGGCTGCGTTGATCCAGTCGCGCTCCTGTACCTTCCAGTAGTGGAACGCAATGATGTAAGCGATGTGGCTGACGGCGAAGGACTGGATCAGTCGTAGCAGGCTGGCTTCCTTCATCCCCCTGTGTCGCGTCGCAACTGCTTGATGAGTCGCGTTGCAGTTCCCATCTTCGTGACGAGCTTGTCCACGGTAGCACCGTTGCTCCTACTGGCCTCGAACACCATGCCCAGGACGCAGAGCCTCGAGACTTTCGGAATGACGGTCCCGTCTCTCGTTCGGAGCACGATCCGCTCCGAGTCTTCTGTAGCTTTCCTCCTGTACCGCCCCGGCGGCGGGACGATCAGGAGCTCGGACTTTTGTGGCGAGCACCGGAGCCCGGTGCCGTCCAGCTGGTCTTCTATAGCGTCCACAGCTTCTTGTAGCGTCTCCTCGATGTGCCCGTCGCTGCCGCCAGGCACCCACAGCGTGATATCGTCCGCGTAGATCGTGAAACATCTTGCGGGAATTGCGCGTTCAGCCACTCCGCAACGCCGATCATGACCAGGTTGAAGAGCAGCGGTGATATCACGGACCCTTGCGGCGTGCCGACGCTGCCTAGGGTCTTCTCGTCCAGTTGTAGGTTGCCCGCTTGGATCTTCACCGTCCGGTTCGACAGAAAGTCCCTGATGTAGTTGCAGGATCTTCGTCCAAGTCCCAGCCGCGAGGCCTGCGACAGGATTGCCGAGTGGCGCACCTTGTCGACAGTGCTCTCCAGGTCTAGGCCAAGGACGTCTCTGTTGTCGTTGGTGGGAACCGACACGTCCAGGATCTCGTGCTGGAGCTGTATCATCGCGTCTTGGGTGCTGAGCTTCTCCCGAAAGCCGATCATGGCGTCCGGGTACAGGCACTTCTCTTCGAGGTAGCGGTTCCATCGGTTTCGCATGACGTGCTCCATCACCTTCCCGACGCACGACGTCAGGGGGATGGGTCGCAGGTTTTCGATGTTGGGTGGCTTGCCGGGCTTCGGTATGAGGACCGTGCGGGCCGTCTTCCACTGCTTCGGTAGTTTACCTTCTCTCCAACATTTGTTGAAATATCTTGTAAGCGCTGCGATCGCCCCGTCGTTGAGGTTACGCAGCGCTCGGTTGTGAAGCCGGTCCGGCCCTGCGGCCGGCTTGCAGTTAAGCTCCTGCAGTACCGCTCGAAGCTCCCATTCCTCGATCTCCCGATCCAGTTCAGGGTTGTCCGGGCCGCTATGCTCGGTGTGAGTCTCGCTGGCTTCGACGGGGAGGTACTTGGCGTTGATACGCTTGCTGGCCTCCTCTTCGCCCAGCTCTTTGACGGCGATGTAGATCGTTTGGGCGAGCTTGTGCTGTTGGTGGCCCTTGGTGGACTTGTCGTCCAAGAGATGCCGCAGCAGCTTCCAAGTCTGCCCCTTGTGCAGCTGTCCGTCGGCGGCGCTGCACGTTGCATACCACTGCTTTGAGCACAACTCTCTGCTGTACTTTTCGATGGCGGGGCCCAGCTAGCTTCCTGTCGACTTGCTTGACATTTTCTTCTAGGTCCAGCTCGGCGGTGACTGAGTCGGCCGCAGAAGCGATCCGCCCCGTCCATGCCTCGATGTCGTCAATCTTGTGGTCGAGCTCGTCGAGGGTGGCACGGAAGCGCGTCCAGTCTGTGAGCTTGTGCTTGATTTTTCTTTGGTTGTTGTGCACCGTTGTGGGTACGTTCAATTCTGTGATGTAGGGATCGCTGCCTAGGTTGTGGCCGGTGTTGTGCCAGGTCGCCGTTCCTCTTGTCTTGCCAGAGAGCCGAGCGAAGGTGAGGTACGGGTTCGTGTCTCTTGTGGTCGATGTGCCGATCCTTTTCAGAGTGTCCGGGTCCATGAAAAGCACGAAGCCGGCGTTCGACGCTTCTTCTAATAGTTCCCTTCAATTGACCGAGGTGCGGCTGTACCCCAGCTCTTCGTGCGGCGCGTTGAAGTCGCCGCACACCACCGTCGTGTCGTTGGGCTTAGTCTTCACAGTCTTGTGTAGGAGTGCCTTGAATTTCTGCTTCCCGTGTGTAGGGTTGCTGTAAACGTTCACCAGTAGCATGGCTTCTTGTTTCCTTCTGCCCACCACGATCTCGGTAACGCAGTACTCAATGGAGCTGCGGCCGAGAAAGTTTTCGTGGTGGATGGAAGTTAGTCCCTTCTGCACAAAGGTACACACACCCTGCGCGGCTCCCTTGCCGCACTCCCTGGCACTGGGCAGGCTGGAGTAGGCTCGGTATCCCGGCAGTGACGGTGTGTCCTCCATGTGGGTCTCATATCATTATAATGTCTGGCAGTTGCCCGGCGCTTGTCATGTGTTGCTGTAGTGCCGCCTTCCGACACCGAAAGCCGTTGGAGTTCCAGTGCCAGATCTTCAGTCCTGTGCGGGTTGTGAGGTTTCGGTCCATGTTGGTGAAATCGGTGTTGGCGATCGGAGAATCCTCGCAAACCTAGCCTCTTGTAAGGGCAGTGGCGGTAGATGTGGTCGGCCTCTCCGCAGTGGTAACAGAGCGGGCGATTATCGGGCGTTCGCCTCGCTTCGGTCTTTCTACGCGCCTGGTTTCGGGTTACAGGGGGTCGGGCGGGCGAGATTGGGCGGCGGTATTGCGGGGCCTCTTTACGACGTGTTGGAACAGTGCGGGGTCGACGAACAGCCGCAGAGTAGGTCATAGCATCTGGCTCCCGGGGCGCTTCGGACGGCATAGAAGTTCCCAAAGCCTGCTGTACTTCTTCCGGGATCCCGTCAGTCAGGGAAGCGACTTGAAGTTGTGGCGTCGTCGTTGGGAAACGTTTCCGCAGCTCCTCCTTCACCCCTGCACGGATGGTGTCGCTTAGTGAGTCGGAGTTAATAGCGCCGGCAATAATCGTCTCCGAAACCGGCGCATTGATTGGGCGGTGGTACTGCCTCGTTCGGATTTCTAGCGTCTTCTCCATCGCGGCGGTCTCAGACGCGAATTCGGACACAATCTTGGGGAGGTTGCGAACAAGGCACGAGAAGAGCTCTTGCTTCTCACTTCGCATAACAAACCGTAGTTTCTTTTCCTCCGTCGTTTCTGGGTCCGCATGGCGAAAAAGTCACTTCATCTCCTCGACAAAGATCATGACCCCTTCGTTGGGGTGCTGCGTTCGAGATTCTAGCAAAAGCGCTGCGAGTTCTTTTCTGACCACGGTAGTAAAGCTCTTCAGCAACTCGCTTTTGAAGCGAGCCCAGTTGGTCAAGGAGCTCTCGTGGTTCTCGAACCAAGTGCGAGCTAAATCTTCCAAGTAAAAGAAAACATGCCGGAACGTTTCTGCGTCGTCCCACCTGTTGAAGATCCGGACGCGCTCCAGTTTCTTCAACCATTCTTTTGGATTTTCTGCGGGGGCTCCTCGGAAGAATGGCGGTTCCCGTGGCTGCTGCAGCACGATTCGTGATGTTGCTTCTTGCACCATGGTGGGGGTTGCAGCGGTCGTTTTTTTGGGTCCATCTGGCAGGAGACCAAACTCGGCCGGGAGGCCTTGCAGTCGGCGGCTTGATCCAGTTGGACTGGCCTGGTGGCTTCCATAGGTTGTTGGTAGCATAAAGGGTGCGTACCCCGCACCTTCACTAGATGTCATGTAGCCAAAGACGAGCAGCTGCCTTAAAGAAAAAAACAAGTTTATTGGAGCGAACTTGAGCTCCCCTAACAACTCAAAGAATACACAGGCGGCGAAACAGCAGTAAACAAAGTGACATACGTAGACTGCTGTCGACAATTGAAATGCCACGGCATCTGCTCAGCGCGAATTTATCACTCGGCGCGGGGGTTTTTGGAATAGTCGAATTGTATCCAGGACACTAGATCAACGAAGATTATTCTAGGCTGTTTGCGCTAGTTCGGAACGCTCGCCCTATCAGAAGAGATAACACATGCGGCACAGAAAGAACGGAACACACGCCTCCCTTGGCACACACAATACCCATAACACAGACACCGCCGCAGCCGGGCGGCAAATGCAAAACACATATAAACAAACCCAATGCATGGTTCGCGGCAATATATATATATATATATATATATATATATATATATATATATATATATATATATATATATATATATATATATACCGTAGAGCGAACAGACGAACGGGTAACAAACAAACTTTATTGACGTTTCGGCCTGGGACAGGCCTTCGTCAGAATCATTCTGACGAAGGCCTGGCCCAGGCCGAAACGTCAATAAAGTTTGTTTGTTACCCGTTCGTCTGTTCGCTCTACGGTATTTTCACCGGGCCCATTGCATCATCTTGTGACGTATATATATATATATATATATATATATATATATACATATACATATATATAGTAAGGAAATGAGGGGCTCGTTGAGGAAATACAGGAAGATAGGTCAGCAGTCTACAACGTCAAAGGAGGCATAGAGCGGTGTGGTTAGGCTCTTTTCTTTTTCACTACGGTTAATCAAGTAAATATTTTAAGTGCGATGCACTTTATAAGCGACCCCAAACCATACACCGCCGGCGGCGGCTGCGTCCGCAGCCCTGCTCTCCCTAGCAACGGCGCAGAGCGGAGAGGAGCGTCGGTAGCAACGGCGCAGTGACGTCACTCACCACGTGACGCCACGCCCTCACCGCTCCCTCGCGGCGCGGCGGTGTGCGCCGCGCGCATCCCTCTCCTCACCCGCGCCGTGACTTCACGCACCACCTCCTCTCCCGGCAGCTGCCGTGCGCCGCTGCGCGCGTCCCCCTCCCCCTTCGCTCGCTCCTCCTCTCTCCTCGCTGGCTGCAGCTGCGCGCGCACCCCTCTCTCTCGCGCGCCCGCCTTCTCTCTCAGCCACCTGGCTCGGCGCGCTCAGCGCGGTGTACCCCCCTTTAAAGCAGCGATAAACCGCCAGATCTCCGTGGGTCGGCTCGCGCGCGCTCTCTCGCTACAGTCTCCTGCTCGCTCTGCTCCAGTTTAGACCGTTCGCTGGCTGGGCGCCTCTCAAGGCGATGTCAGAATTACTACGCCGTGTACTCTCGGCGCAAGAAATGCATTCGCACTTCCTCACGATTCCCTTCGGGGAGGTGGGGGCAATTTTTGAAATATACAGCAGAAAGAAAGAAAGAAAAACACGCGCCCAGAGTGGGGACCGAACCCACGCCTTTCGATTACATGTCGAATGCCTTACCAATTCGGCTATCTGGGCAACTGTGTTCTCCTTCACTTTCTGGGCTATTTATATTTTACTAGAATTGTATCTGACGCTTGAGGGTGGTAGCCAGCGCCACTCTGACTACACGAGGAGAAGGGGACCTTCTTTTCAAACCCCGGGGCGTGACTCGAGCGTCTACAGCCTGTCATGAGCGGGTAACTGGCGGGAAGCCCTCTTATGCTACCTAGGCATCAAGGCTGCCAGAACCGAGACCCTCGCTAGGCTTTCGCAGAATAACACAGTAAGGAAATGAGGGGCTCGTTGAGGAAATACGGAAAGATAGGTCAGCAGTCTACAACGCCAAAGGAGGCATAGCGGTGTGGTTAGGCTCTTTTCTTTTTCACTACGGTTAATCAAGTAAACATTTTTAAATATACAGCAGAAAGAAAGAAAGAAAAACACGCGCCCAGAGTGGGGACCGAACCCACGCCTTTTGATTACATGTCAAATGCCTTAGCAATTCGGCTATCTGGGCGACTGTGTTCCCCTTCACTTTCTGGGCTATTTATATTTTACTAGAATTGTATCTGACGCTTGAGGGTGGTAGCCAGCGCCACTCTGACTACACGGGGAGAAGGGGGCCTTCTTTTCAAACCCCGGGGCGTGACTCGAGCGTCTACAGCCTGTCATGAGCGGGTAACTGGCGGGAAGCCCTCTTATGCTACCTAGGCATCAAGGCTGCCAGAACCGAGATCCTCGCTAGGCTTTCGCAGAATGACACAGTAAGGAAATGAGGGGCTCGTTGAGGAAATACAGAAAGATAGGTCAGCAGTCTACAACGCCAAAGGAGGCATAAAGGTGTGGTTAGGCTCTTTTCTTTTTCACTGCGGTTAATCAAGTAAACATTTTTAAATATACAACAGAAAGAAAGAAAGAAAAACACGCGCCCAGAGTGGGGACCGAACCCACGCCTTTCGATTACACGCGCCCAGAGTGGGTTCGGTCGGTGTCATGAGCGGGTAACTGGCTTCCCGCCAGTTACCCGCTCATGACAGGCTGTAGACGCTCGAGTCACGCCCCGGGGTTTGAAAAGAAGGGCCCCTTCTCCCCGTGTAGTCAGAGTGGCGCTGGCTACCACCCTCAAGCGTCAGATACAATTCTAGTAAAATATAAATAGCCCAGAAAGTGAAGGAGAACACAGTCGCCCAGATAGCCGAATTGGTAAGGCATTCGACATGTAATCGAAAGGCGTGGGTTCGGTCCCCACTCTGGGCGCGTGTTTTTCTTTCTTTCTTTCTGCTGTATATTTAAAAATGTTTACTTGATTAACCGTAGTGAAAAAGAAAAGAGCCTAACCACACCGCTATGCCTCCTTTGGCGTTGTAGACTGCTGACCTATCTTTCTGTATTTCCTCAACGAGCCCCTCATTTCCTTACTGTGTTATTTTGCGAAAGTCTAGCGAGGGTCTCGGTTCTAGCAGCCTTGATGAATCGGTAGCATAAGAGGGCTTCCCGCCAGTTACCCGCTCATGACAGGCTGTAGACGCTCGAGTCACGCCCCGGGGTTTGAAAAGAAGGTCCCCTTCTCCCCGTGTAGTCAGAGTGGCGCTGGCTACCACCCTCAAGCGTCAGATACAATTCTAGTAAAATATAAATAGCCCAGAAAGTGAAGGAGAACACAGTCGCCCAGATAGCCGAATTGGTAAGGCATTCGACATGTAATCGAAAGGCGTGGGTTCGGTCCCCACTTTGGGCGGGTGTTTTTCTTTCTTTCTTTCTGCTGTATATTTAAAAATGTTTACTTGATTAACCGTAGTGAAAAAGAAAAGAGCGTAACCACACCGCTATGCCTCCTTTGGCGTTGTAGACTGCTGACCTATCTTTCTGTATATACATATATATATATATATATATATATATATATATATATATATATATATATATATATATATATATATATATATATATATATATATATATATATATATATATATAGAAATAAGGGTTGGCAGTCAAGAAAACGTCGTAAAGCCAAGGGGAGGATGTGCTGGTCATTGAAACAGATAAAGAATTTGGAAAGAAAGAAAGTGGAGAAAAAATGCCCGCCAGGTGGGATCCGAACCCAAGACCTCCAGAGTACCGGTCTGGTGCGATAACCACTACGCTACCGGCGGTATTCTGGAGGTCGTGGGTTCGGATCCCACCTGCCGGGCCACCGCCGGTTACGTAGTGGTTATCACACCAGACCGGTATTCTAGAGGTCGTGGGTTCTGATCCCACCTGGCGGGCATTTTTTCTCCACTTTCTTTCCACATTCTTTATCTGTTTCAATGACCTACCACATCCTCCCCTTTGCTTTCCGAGGTTTTTTTGACTGCCAACCCGTATTTCTGTCTTATTACAACGAGCCCTTAATTTCCTATTCAGTTTCGCTATATATATATATATATATATATATATATATTTATATATATATATATATATATATATATATATATATATATATATATATATATATATATATATATATATATATATATATATATATATTGCTGGTGTTTATTGGAGTGTTGGTTGCATCGCAGGACTCATGGACTCTATGAATTGCTCTTCGCAAGTGGGACTAATCTCGCACTTATACATGCCATGCACATTATTATCATTTGGACATTGTCACCATTACCGGGGCTTTTCTGAGGAGTTAACGCGTTTCCTACGAGATGAGTAAATAGATAGAGACAGTCAAAACATTTACGGCCGCAAGGGCTAGTTCGGGGGAGAGGTGGCGACCAACGAAAGAAGGTCCCCGGTGACTTTTGCAGCCCCAGCGACAATGGCTTCTTGCACCGCCGAAACCGAACTGCCCAATGCCCTCGCCCAGCGCTCACCGTCTCGATATGGGGGGAATAGGTTGTGGCCGCATGGCCAGAGGAGGTGATTCATGGTTTGTGCCACCCCAGAAGCGGGGCAGTGGGGTGCGGAGTTCAGAGCAGGGTACATGCGGCTCAGGCGGGAGAGGAAAGGAAGGGTATGCGTCTGCACTCAGCACCATAGGCGTTCTTCGGCGTGAGAGAGTGCCTGGTGTGCACGGGGCAGTAGAAGGCGGGATAGGCGGAAATGAAACATAATCTCATGAAAGCAAAGGAGCCGGTCTCGAGCTGAGAGGGCTTCATGGAAGGTATCAAGGCTAAGTGCCGCTGAGAACGTGAGTTCTGGAGCGGCTCTGTGTGCTGCCTCATTCTCTCCCACACTCGTGTGTGCTGGGGTCCACACCAGCTCGGTGGGGGAGTCAGGGGGATTTTGAAGAAGTACATATTCAAAAGTTTAACTGCGCGAAAGACAAATACAAGAAAGGACACAGACGAGCGCAGTCTCACAACTGAAGTTTTCTGGAAAAAACAGAACATATATATGCGCAGTCACATGACGCTTCATATGACGTTGTGAGACTGCGCTCGTCTGTGTCCTTTCTTGTATTTGTCTTTCGCGCAGTTAAACTTTTGAATATGAACCCCTTCCAACTCTCCCAGCTGTCTCTCATTCTACTGCACATTTGAAGAAGTATTTTGAATGCAACGGCAGAAATACGACCCCGGGTTAATATGGAATAGCCGTCTTTTAGTGGGAGATTATGATCGCAGGGAAGGCCGGAGCGTTAATGCCAGATCAAAAGCCGCCTCTTCCGCAATCGTGGCGGAAGAAGTGCGAAGGATGAGCGTGGTAAGAGGGCGACTGTTGAGACCGTTCATGATTGCGATGGCGTAGGCATCGTGTTGCCTGTAGCTAGCCGCGTCAACATAAAGGCGTCCCTTGAAACTGCCGTTCGCTTGCGCCTGTTGGCGAATGATGGAGACTGCGTTTCACCCCGGCATCTACCTGACCCGGCGGCACCCCTGGAGTTACGTTCCGGACGCCTTTTTCCACCGCCAACCTGTCGGATGGGCAAAAAAGAATGCCGAATGCCGGCGCTTCTACAGTGGAATCCCAATAATACCTTCAAATGACCGCGAGAAAGCGTCGTATGACCGCGGTTTCGTACGACCGGGGTGCGGGTAAATGCCGACCTAGTAGGCGGCCTCACGCGACAGGTGGGCTAAGAACTCATTTACACAAGTATATTTAGCGCGTTCTCGCGTAATTCTGGAAACGCTATCTGCAATACAAAGTTAAAAGAAATAAACGCCTATGTTGTGCCCCCCTCCCGTACACGGCGTCCGAGCTATCCCGCCAGCCCCGCGCCTTGCGCGCGCGTGGTCGAGCAAACTGAGACGAGAAAAAGCGAGTGTAAAATTGCCAAGGCGACGGGTGAGCCCATTTATTACCAATGGGCATGACCATCGCTTCAGTGGTCAATATCGAGCCAGAGGTTGTCGTGTCTAGCACCCTAACATCCTTGGGCATGTGCAGTCACTTCTTCAGATGGTTTGTCTGTTCTTACCACTACCATTAGACCAGACCTGGCAATCACACAGACGAAAAAGTTGCTTTATGTCTTGAAGAAGCACATTGCGTCTTTTGACGTGAATTCCTCCACGCTTAAACGAACGTCTGTGGCAGCGCACCGGATTTTTATAGATGGCTCAGAGATTGTACGACGTCGCCCCTACCGTGTGTCTTCGGATGAGCGCAAGCTTATAGAAACCCACGTCGCTGACATGATCAAGTATAATGTTATGCGTCCATCATCGAGCCCGTGGTGACCGCCAATCATGTTAGTAGAGAAAAAGGACGGCTCAATTCGTTTTTGTGTTGGCTACCTTGTCCTTAACAGAATCACTCGAACAAAAAGACGTATATCTGAGGTCACGCATTTATGACGCTTTTGGCCGCCTTCAAGGGGCGGAGTTCTTCTGCAGCCTTGATTTACGCTCCAGATATTGGCAAAAACCAATGCATGAATATGATAAAGAAAAGTCGGCCTTCGCCACTCCAGATAGGCTTTACGAGTTCAAAGTTAAGCCTTTCGGCCAATGTAATGTGCCCGCGACATTTCAACGCAGTATTGATACTGTGACCAGCGGTCTTAAATGAAAAACTTGCCTTTGCTACCTGGTCGACATTGTTGTTTTTCCAACTGCGTTTGAGCAACATCTCCAACGTCTCGACGAGGTACTGACGTTCCTCCCGAATTGCGCACTACAGATTAATAAAAGAATGCGCATTCTTTAGAAAACCGATAAAGGTGTCAGGGCACGTCGTGAGCAAAACAGGAATAAAGCCGACCCTAAGAAGATTTCGGCCGTTTACCGCAGCTTCCTCGGATCAGCATTGTATTTGCGCCGCTTAATCCGAAATTTTCAAGCACTTGCTTTTTCTCTAAATAACCTCTTGCGTTCTGGAACGTGGAATGACGATTGCGAACGGGCTTTCCAAGCTCTCAAAAACGCGCTCACGTTGCGCCCTGTGCTTTGCCACTTCGATGACGCTGCACCCACAGTACCACCCACGGACGCCAGTGGACGAGGCATCGGTGCAGTCTTGTTGTAACTGTATTCGTGCAGGAGGGAGCGAGTGGTAATTTATGGCAGCCGCACACTGAGTAGGCAGAAAAAAACTACACAATCACAGAGCACGAATGCCTCGCTGTTGTGTTGGCCACGCGAAAATGTTGCCCTTAGTTGTACGGTCGACATTTCAATGTGCTTACTAAAAATCCCGCATTTTGCTGGTTGTCGACGTTGAGGAACCTGTCTGGACATATCGGCCGTTGGGGTCTTCGTCTAGAGCGGTACTGTTTTACCATCACATACAATTTCGGCAAGAAGCATTATTATTCAGAGGCCCCGGTACGGTTTCCCTTATCTCATTCGGCTGTCTGCGCGTAGTCGAGAAGCAGGCCTTCTTAACGCATCGCGCCCATTGCTTACTCCAAGGTTGATGAAGTCAGTCTGCGGCCCTCCAGCGCGACAATACTTTTTATAGAGCAATAATCAGCCGGATAGAGGGCTCCGCGCGAACTCCAAACAGCCGGAAAACTACAAAAATACTGGCTTGAAAACGCGTTCTGCACCGTTACAGCCACCATCCCACAGGCGATTGGTCGGTCCCTGTCCTACCTCGGCAGCTGCAGGAAGCTGTCCTGGAGGCATTACACGACCATCCGACCGCAGTAAATCTAGATTTTGACAACACCTACGACCGCATACCTTCTCTCTTCTTTTGGCCTGCACCCTATCTAGCTTTTCGATGAAGGTATATCTATTCATGCACCAAATGACACCAGCGAAAACGCGCTGCGACTCCTCCAGCCCGCCTGCTACGACCGGTACCTTGTCCGTCTGTGCCCTTCGAAACTGTGGGAATTTACCTGTACGGCTCCCTTCCTAAAACCTCAAACACTGTACGCTGTACGCTTTGGCTGTATTCCAAAAGGTACGCCAAGACAGCCCCTCTATGATCTGGATACGCCCAGGAAATTGCTGATTTTCTGTCGCAAAATATCATGTCGCGGAACGGCGCACCCCGCGTCCTTCAAGGGACCGGTACAAGGCCTTCTTGTGTCGAATGTTGGGAGAAGTGTTCAAGCAGCAAATACGGTGTATAAAACAAGGAGCATCCGTCACTCCAGACGAACGGCCTCTCTGAACTCTTCCACAGGACTCTCTCCAACATGTTTTGCATGTATATTAAACCAGACCACACCAACTGGGACCACGTTCTTCCGTTTGTCACCTTCGCTTATAACTCACCTAATCCGCACACCATTACCTATTCACGCATTTCCCAGGTTTTTGGCCTTTTTCCTTTTTTATTTATTGACACCGCTTTCTGATCTGCACCGGGCTCTCCCGTTACCCCGTTTTCTGACCAGTTTACTTCCCGGATCAACCACTGTCGACACCTAGCCCGCGCCCAAACTGAAGCAATGCAGCAATATTGAAAACCCCATTACGATGCTGTGCACCGCCCCATTAATTTTCACCCGGTGAAGGCGTGCTATTCTGGACACCGACACGATCACCGGGCGTGTGCAAGAAGTTTTTGAATCCCTATATTTGCCCATAAACCGTCATTGCGCTGACATTACCGGTAAACTATAGAGTGCTTTCGGCAGCTGCCCCCAATGACCGTCCACGACGTGGAACTGAAGTAGTATATGTTGCTTGCATTGAGCGTTTCACCCAGCGTGCGCCTTAGCGATAAGCGGCCAGGCGCCCGCTTTCAAGAGAGGGGGAAGGGAGTGTGAGCGTGTATTGATGTGTTGGTTGCACCATAACTCACGAAGTGTATGAATTGTTATCCGCCAGCGAGACCAATCTCTTACCTGTACATACAAATCATAATCATAATTTGTGCATGATCATCAGCGTTGGTGGCTCGTTCAGCAGAGTCACCGAGTTTCCTGCGAGCTGTGTAAAGAGGCGTTAGTTGGAACTACCATTCCCTTATATATATATAGGGGAATAAATATAGGAAAGAATATATATATATATATATATATATATATATATATATATATATATATATATATATGGTCAGACAAACAGACACAATCTCTCCATGTTTACAAGAGGTATTAAGAACATTGTATTGGCATCAAGTGGGCGTAAAGGTTAATGGAGAATACCCGAGTAACCTCAAGTTTGCTAATGAGGCTGTCTTGCTAAGTAACCCGGGGGACGAAAAGCATTACCGCACTGGACAAGCAAAGTAGAATCGGGCACCTGAAAATAATACGCAGAAAGCTAAATTAATGCTTAATAACCCTGGGAGAGAACATCTGTTTGAAATAGGTGGGGAAGCAGTGGAAGTGGTAAGAGAATATATCTACTTAGGCCAAGCAGACACGTCGGATCCCAACCATGAGACAGAGATACTTAGAAGCATAAGAATTGGTTGGAGTGAATTCGGCAGGAAGTTTCAGATAATGAATGGCACCCTACCATTGTCCCTGAAGAAGAAAGTGTGTGACAGCCACACCTTACCGGTACTCACCTACGGGGAAAAAACTCGGAGGTCACTAAGAGGGTTCAACTTAAATAGAGGACGACTCAGGTAGCAGTCGAACGGAAGATGATACGTGTAACATTGTGGTGATCTGACCGCCAGCGAAGATTTGGAAAAAAAACCAGCAAGACCGACGGGCAACCCCCAACAGGGTGTGTGCCGGAGTGCCCGAGCCAGAAAAAGAAGTCGGGTGTGTGGATGGCGGAAGGTCTGCGGTGGAACGTCTGTCGCTGTAAATGGTCCCGAAGACGCAGTGCCGGGAGGAACGACTAGCTCCGTACGCAGCACAACAGGCTCGGCATCCCGCTCGGAGTCCGGTGTGGGCGTTACCCTCGTTCGGGTTTGCCGGCGCCCTGTGGCCCGTGTAGCTCTGGGGCAGCAGCCAGGGCCCGGCCCTCATCACTTCCGCCGGCGAGGGCGAAAACGAAGGATCGCGCTACGAACTTCGAGGCGACGCCGCTGTGCCAACAGCCCCGGCTCCATCGAAAGTCCCATGTAGGACATTTCGATTTCTGTGTGTCCAGCTTTAGTGTTGAGTGAACCGTCCTGTTCAATGTTATCGTTCCTTGTGTAATATCCATGTCCGTTCGTTTGGCTTCGTAATATATTCCCCTGCGTGTACCTATGCCACACTCCCTGTCTCAAATCCTCTGAAAGAAACCTAACCTGGCCCACCCCTTCACGAACATTAAGGGACAAGAAGAGAGTGGAGTGGGTCAGGGAACAAACGCGTGTAAATGGCAAATTAGTGGTAATTAAGAGGAAGAAATGGATGTGGGCAGGGCATGTAATGCGAAGGCTAGATAGCTGTTTGTTGGTCATCAAGGGTAACAGGGTGGATTCCTAGAAAAGGCAAGTGTGTCAGTCGGCGGCACAAAGTTAGATGGGCAGATGAGATCAAGAAGTTTGTGGTGATAAATCGGCCGCAGTTAGCACAAGACCAGGGTTATTTGAGATCGATAGGAGAGACCCTTGCCCTGCAATGGGAGTAGATAGGCTGATGATGATGATAAACATAGGTGGAGACGTAGAAATAGAGAGAGAGAGTTCATGGTAATTCATGACCGACGGCGATGGTCGAGTGGTAAAACAATCGTATCGTAAGCGGAAGGTACCAGGTTCGAATCCTGGGCCGTCGGATACCCACCGGTTTCTTTAAAAGGTACAGGTGTCCCCGGTGCCTCTGGACGCCTTGGACGTGGGAATAAATGCTCGGAGGTTGACCACTAGCAGCCGTGGAAGGCTTGGGCCCGCTCAACCACTGCGGCATACGTCGGAGGCTGCTGCTCCCCCGAATTCAGCCGCTGGCCACCCACCAGTTTGAAAGTGGGAAAAGGCGCCTACCATGCGGGGATTCCTTGAAACAGTAATACCACGCCGGAGCATACCATTGGTTAAAAGAAAGTGGTAGGTACTTCGGTACCGCTGGGAACCGACCATTATAACAATTGGTACAAGCACCAGGGAATCCAGTGCTTGCGAAGTTACTCGACTTTGCCTGGAAATGCCCCAGAGGAAGGGATCGTAACTTTTAGACCGCAGCGATGGCTCAGAGGTACAGCACTCGTCTCGTATACTGGAGGTACCGGGTTCCAATCCTGGTACAGCGGGGCACCCACCGGTTCCTTTAATTGGTACACGCTTCCCTGGACGAGTGCGGACCCTTGAAAGGGGAATCTACAGCTGGAAAGCTGCCTTTACCCGTGCGAGGGGCCCATGACCCTTGTCCATCTGTCGGGGCCCCGGCCCATCGTGTCGCGTTCCGCCATGGACGGGGGTGAAAGAGTCTGGCGGCAGGTCCTGCCACAGGCGGTTGCGAATCGAGCGTCCACCGTGGCTGTGGAAGACACCATGTACATTTCTGTGCCTTGCTGGCGCCGGGCCCCTACCATTAAAATATGTACAAGGGACTCCCCGGCCTTGCGCTCGGGCCTTGTGTGGGACTACAACGCTTGGGAAGTTCACCCGGCTTGCACGGGAAATCACCCTTATGAAATGGGGCTGCTGCTAAAACGCAGTAACTTTTTTTCTGGGCACGGTGGGCCTTGCTTCTATCCTTTAATTACTAGTTTCTACAGAAGCAAAAAGAAGTTTATTGCTTTGTCATGCCTAAGAAGTGGCCACCACAGCAATTCATCTCCCCTGACGCAACACGAAAAAAACTTCATACCCGCGTCAATTTTTAACAGTGGGTGAGCACAAAAGTGTTTCATTGTACAACGTTTTGCGCCAGAACTATACAGCTGATACCACCTTTTAAGAAGTACTTACACAAAATTTCAAAGCTCACATAAAAAGCTTCCTCGGTATATAAAGGTACCCCCCTTGGAGGTCGAAAACGTAACCATTCAGTAGAACATATTTTAAATCAATTTTAATCCTTAGGCACACCAGAAACCTCATCCGTGCTATTAAAAGGACACTGAAGTGAATTTGTCAAATTTGCGTTTTTGTTTGCATGCGTCGACAGGCTCAAGTAACTTTATGTTTTCCTGCTAGCGTACCACTCAGCGAGGCGTCGCTTGGGTGCTTGTGCTTCGCTTGTGTGGAGCGACCTTGACTTAGAGCTAGCTACAGTGTACAAACTAACAAAGTAAAGAAACGCAATGATTCTTCCATTCGGAAACGTGTCGTGGCTTAGTTTCAACTGAGCGAACAAATTGCGACGACCCGTTCCGGGCCGGCACTAACTAAATGCGGGGCCGACTGGCTCTGACGGAAGGTCGGCGAGCCGTGCATTAGCGCAGTCAAGCCACGTCATTTCCTCCTGACGTGAAACGAAAACGCTACAGAAAATGAGCGAGGATGCAGAGAGGAGGACGTCATTTTCGGATTGATGTTTCTACTAAATAAATTCGCGTAAACGCATTCAGAGTGGTGAAAGCATGGCCTATGGACTCCGGACTAGCATTTGCGCTAGTAATCCCGCAATGTTTACAAATCACTTCACTCTCCCTTTAAGCGAGCCCATGACGGTCATGTGCGCTTCGACCCAAACGTCAGACGTCAGTACTCCCGTGACGTATCGACGCGGCCGCGGTGCTTTGGGCGCGCGCTTTTCCGCCGTGTGCATACGTCACAGTTTTTCGGTATTGACGCCACATGCGACTACGGCTGGTCGGGCCGGTCTGGCGCTTGTGCGCGCGCCGAGACCGGAATAGGTTGGAGTGCGCCGAGAACGGTGACGTTATGCGCGCCTTCCCGCAATGGCCGGTTACTCGGTGTTCGCTTCACCGAAACCAAAACTCACACGATAAATGGAGCCGTAAGTAATTCTTTATGCTGCTTTGGACAACCTAACGTGCCATTCTATGATTAGTGGGCTAGTAGGCTCCTATAGCCGTGAGAAAAACGAAACACAAAAATTTCGTGTCCGTACTCCTGTGAACACGGCAAGACCTTTGTTCTCCAATTACAAAAGGACGCCAATGCCTGGTTTCTTTTAGGTGATCTGAACTATATCACATATTGCATCGGGGCTACTAGTGCAGCAAGTATTCAAATTATTTTCTATTACACCAATGTATGTATTGATTCTTATATGTTCAAATTCGAATGTATTATTTCCTGTATATTTCCTACTTAAAGTGACCTTTTGTTTCTAACATCTACATCACAAGAAGAAATTACACACATATTAAATGCAGTAAAACACTTGTTTTCCGGGTGACGACGATATTAAGCCTGTAACAACCAAAGCCGCTGTAAAGTTCAATACCGGCCCATTTACTTATATGTGTAGCAGATATGCCCCGACAAAAATATCTATTGCCCGTGTTACAATTATTTTTAAGGGAGGTAAGAAAACAGGTGTCAATGACTATAGACTGATTTCTAAATTACCAATTTTTTCCAAAATTGCTGAGCGCTATATTTACAAAAGGAATAACAGCTTTTTCATGGAGAAAGGCGTGGTTTGTAAACAGCATTGTGGGTATTAACGAGTAAGTCAACTGAAACTGCTCTACTAGACATTAAAAAGTACTGCCAATCTTGAAACAGAAGCTCTATACGATCGGTATTTTCATACATTTCAGAAAAGCTTTCGACTCTATGAAGCATGACGTCTTAATTAAAAAAAAAACTAGCAATGTATTGAATTTATAGATTGCCTTGTCAACTCATAGAAAGTTATCTGGGTACAAGAAAACCGTATTTACAGATTCATGAAATTCGGTCAGAGTCAGGACAAAATAAACTAGGGAGTTCTCCAGGGATCAATTCTCGTTTCGTTGATCTTCCTCGCCTACATCAGTGATATCGTTAACATTCCCTTAACCCCGGATGTTGTTATTTACGCGAACGATACAAATGTTTTGTTCTCAGGACCACACCTCGCACGGCTAGAATCAGAAGCTAATGCTTGGCCTAATGAAATAAATGTATGGCGGAATATTAATAAAATTACGGTCATTGTGAACAAAACTGAATTTATGATTTTCGCTTCGAAGAATAAACTCATCCCTCATAATGTCAAACTATAGATTAAGCTTTCGGAACCTATTTTCACAGGTACTTTTCGGTTTCTAGGGGTTTGTTTCAAATCGAACCTAAAGTGGTCGGACCATTTCAATAATGTCTGCTTGAAGATGTCTAGAGAGAGGAAATTTATAGAAATGAAAAAACACAGAAAGGTCGGCCTGAGGGTAGTATATCTGGCCAGCTATTGTGTGTGTGGGAAGCGAAAGGGGAGGAAAAAGCGTGGATAGAGGACGAGAGAGAGATGAAGATGACGGAGAAATTTATAAATGGCTATGTACAGAAGATGCCTATACTTATAGTGTGCATGTGTTATTTAGCCAGACGGTTCTCAACTACACTATCGCTGAGAGGCCGATGGTGCGCAGATACGCCTGCACAGCTTTAAATGCCTTGCGGTACCGCTGCGCGTTTGGCCAAGGTCCCAGCAGTACTTCCTCCGACACCACACTACAGGCCAAACGAGCCAATGTTCTCGCTAATTGCTCCCGAGGATGCGCGTAGCGTGGACCATGGCAGAGAACATGCGAAATAGTTTCTGGTACATGGCATGTTTCACAAGCGGGGTCACTCGTAACGCCAATGAGGCGTTTGTAGCGACGGGTAAAGGCTACGCCAAGCCGTAGTCTTTCAAAAAAGCGTGGCGTGGTTTTGCTGAATACCAGGAGGTAACCGAAACTTACAGTCGTGGTCCAGATGGTGTAGTCGTTTATGACGATTGTCAAGGTGGGACCAGTGACTCGCCGAGGCGAGGTGGAGTATGGTAGACAGAAGGTGGGTCATGTCCGTCCTTTCGAAAGGCAGGTGTAAAACATTTGCATTTGTAGAAACCTTCTTTGCCTCCTCGTCAGCCCAATCGTTACTAGCTAGCCTGCAATGGCCTGGTACCCACTGAATGGTGGGGACATGTCCTTGTTGCAGTGCCAAGGAGCATAATTCGAATACTCCCGCCGCAAGGGCATGATAAGGTCCTTGCCTCATAACTCCGTTGAGGACCTGGAGTGCTGGCTTTGAGTTACACAACAGGGTCCAAGCTTGAGGTGATTCACGGTAAACTAAACGAATAGCCTCCCGTATGGCAACCAACTCAGTAGCAGCAGAAGACGTCTTGTGGTCTCGTGTGAATCCCCGGGTAAAGCATAGGCTCGGAATTACCACAGCCGCGGTAGACCTGGATGCAGTCACAGAGCCATCAATATCTACATGTACAGTTCCGGCGTACACGCCTGTCAAGAAAGCTAAAGTCAACTGTTTGAGGGCTATTGATGGCAAAGAAGACTTCTTCCTTATTCCCAGGATGGAAAGGTGGATTGATGGTTTGATAGTACCCACAGAGGATTCTGTGAAATCACAATTGGGGCGAAACCTGATGAGATTCTACGTTGATGTCGCAAAATGGGTGCTGCAAAACTACTTTTTGAGCACGTAGTAGGAAGAGCCGATACTGGATGATGTTCATGCCTTGTGAAGCATCTAACGTAGAGTCGAAGAGGTTCGCACAAAAGAAGTGCGTCCATTGGAAACACACGTGCCTCGGCAATTCTGCCCACAGTAGACGTACAGTGCGGTCCACTGTTAAAGGGAAACGGTGAGCGTGTGTCTACTGCGCTCAGCGAAGCACCAGCGCCGAGAATTGGCGAGAATACGGGACAGCGGGCGCATGCGCACTGACCACACAAGGCGGAAAAAGCCGCTCTGTCGTCTGCTGCGGCGCTTCACGGTGCCACTCAGTATCCTTCGAGTGCGCTATCCCTCGGGTATTGCAAGCTGAGCGGCGCAGCGGAGTGCCGTAGCAGATGACAGAGCGTCTTTTTCCGCCTTATGTGGTCAGTGAGCATGTGCCGGCTGTCTCCGATTCTCGCCCCTTCTTGGCGCCGGCGCTACGCCGAGCGCAGTGGCCACACGCTCGCCGTTTCCCATTAACAGTGGGCCACACTGTACATCGTGCTAGTAGCGAGAATACTCTGAGGTCTTGTGCTTGCAAACCCTCCAAAGTACGCCGAGAAGAAGTTCACAAGTTTGTTATGGCTGGCAGGCTGTAACGAAGATACCCCAAAAGCAGGCTCCGGTGCAACTGGAAAAGAGCGCTCTTAGATGGACCCCATCTCATTCCCGCCACGAAGCGAAGAACATGCACAAGCCTTGCAAGTTTAATCGTCAACGAGGCTATGTGTTTCGTCCATGACAGACCGCGGTCTACAGGCACCCCCAAAAATCTATGGTGCGTGACGTAAGGTATCAGTGCCCCCTCAATAATGATAGGATATCGGAGCATCGACTTTCTGGTGAATGCAAGAAGGGCGCATTTTGCTGGCGCTAAACTCAGACCTTGACGCCACAAGTACCGAGACGTCGTTGTTGCGGCTCGCTGTAAACGGGCTCGCAGCTGCGGTCGAGTTACACCAGAAGTCCAGATGCAGATATCGTCAGCGTACATAGTCACTCTGACGACTTCAGGCATTTCGTCCACGAGACGGATTAGGGCAATATAAAGAGGCTGGGGCTCAGTACTCCTCCCTGTGGAACACCGCGATTAACTTGGTGGTGTCGTGTGTCACCGGCAGACGTGGACATGAAGATTGTGCGACCAGTAAGGTAACTCGAAATCCACGCATAGAGTGGGCCGCCTACACCCACATTCTCTAGAGCATCCATAATAGTATTGGGGAGCACGTTGTCATAGGCGCCTTTTATGTCAAAAAACAATGCGCCTGCGATTCGGTGACAGTTTCTTTCTTGCTCCATTGAAGACACCAGATCGATGACACTGTCTATAGAGGATCGTCCTCTTCGGAATCCTGTCATGATATCCGGGTAAATGTTGTTTTTCTCAAGAAACCATTCGAGTCGGGCCAGCATCATTATCTCCATAACCTTTACGACGTGGCTTGCCAAGGCGATGGGTCTGTATGAGAAAAGCTCCAAGGGGAAATTTCCTGGTGTCAGTAGAGCAACCACTCGACTGCATTTACAGTGGTTGGGGACAGAGCTAGAGATCAATATTGCATTGAACCATGATAACAGAGCTTTCCGACTTTCGCTGCCAAGGTTTCGCAGCACGCAGTACCGTACACCATCAGGTCCTGGAGCAGATGAACGGAAGCAGGCTGAAAGAGTGGCATCCAGCTCTTGCATTGAGAAGAAAACGTTGAGGAAGTCGTCTATGGTGTGCGGTGTAGCCTTTGTGTACTGGGAAGCAGGGCGTGGGATGCATCAACAAGCATTCTGCAGTAGGTTTCGGCTACCTCTACGTCGCTTATTCCTGTGCTTAGAGTCAAAGCACGAAAATGGTACAGTTGTTTCGGGTGGTACTGGAGACTTCGCACCACTTGCCAAATTCTTGAAAGTTTGTCGCGCTGATCTAATGAAGAGCAAATCGCCTCCAGCGCTTCCTTCCAAGCTTTTCTAAATGGCGTCGCATTTTCCGTTGCATGCGGCGGCATTCTGTTAGATCTGCTGCAGCCGGGGTCCTTCTATACCTCCTCTCTGCGCGGTGTCGTATGGCACGGGGTTTTTCGTACGCGGCATCTGTGGGTATTCGATGTTTGGGAGTGCTAACGTACTTCGTGGTGCACTCCATAGCAGATAATATGATGCGTTCTACATTGGACTCCCACGTAATTGTTGCGCATGACTCCTCAACCATCAACGTAAACTTCCGCCAATCAGTACTACGAATCCTAGGGACATCAGACGTGTGGAAGCAGCGCAGTTGTACGTAGGTTGTAATGTGGTCTCTCCCATGTAACTCAACATCACAGCACCAAGTTTGTCTAGGTGAACAGGTTTGGTGTACCGACTCAAACCAATCTTACTAATGTGGTTGAAGAAACAATTACATTTTTATCTTATTCCTTTGCACCTTGTGTATTGCCATTTAGTGTGGGTATTATGTAATAAAACTGAGTCAGATCGGCTCCAGTACCTTCAAAGGAAAGTTTTACGATTTTGATGCCTCATATCTAGAAGTGAACGCTCCATTTTCCAGATTCTTAAACTTTTACCCTTTGCTGAACTTCATAGCTTCTTCTTAGGAATTTTTCTTTATCACCAAATTGCGCTTTCCTTGCACTTTCTTTGCAAATTGCACTTTCTTTATCACCAAATTGCACTAAATTGCACTCTTCTTTTACAAATCTTTTAATCGAGAAGTAGTGTATAATTTTCGTCCGGACCAACTAGTTTTAGACATGTGATTACTTTTCATATGCGCATGTAATCAACACCTTATTTGTATACTGTACCAAGTGTACTTGCTTGTTCTGTTCTTGTTATATTTTAGAAGTGTTCGTTTTCTGTTCTAGTTCAGAGCTTTGCACTGTTCTGTTTTCTTTGATTGTCCCCACAGCTTTCCCATTCGTACTGTCAGGGCGCAGACCTCGTCAGGAGATGTATGAGTATCCTTTTGCCATGCCTCGTGGACATAACTACACCTATGTATATGTGTCCGAAATAAATTGGAATTGAATTGAGATTGAACTGGATTATTTTGTCACAGATGAAGTCCTCTTGGGTTTGCGCGGATGCGCCTTTAATGGGAAGCAGTAGCGGTGGGATAAGAGGTCCTAGGCAACATGAGCTTATGGCGACCACGAGCCCTGCGCATCGCGCTTATCGAAAGGCTCCGGGTAGCTTAGGAGATCATGTTGGCTCACTTTAAGGGGTGGAAATAAACAGAAATCGGTAATTCCGCCTCCACAAGAAGAGATTCTTTCACCACCGGAATGTCTGTTACGAATACGGGCAGTGCTCCTAATGTAGCATGCTTCACTACATTACCCATACTAGCCATTCGATCTGGAATTTTAAAATATATAGATCGTTATTCAATAACCCGAACATCCACATAACCGTACAGCTGTACCTTAAAACATCCAGCATAGTTTTTATTTGCTACATATGGAAGCCAGCCGACATGCCTACGGCGGTGTAGGAAAGCGGGTTACCCTTTGATAAGGACGCGTCCAGCTTTGAGCTTTCAGCGCGCGTGCGTAGATTGGGACGTTGAAAAGACGTAACTCCGGCATAAAGTGAACCAAGTGCGGTTCGACACCACCTCCGTCTACCCAGCGAATCCACCCTCGCGCCCTTGGCGAATGCTTTTCAATCGATTAGTATCATCCATTCCGATGCTTCGGTTTGAGAAAAATATTTCCGAGACGTGATTGCACCGCAAAATATAAATTGTTGAACAGCAACTTATATAAACATTTCTTGTGATATCTCTACGTATTTTAATAATTTCTAACATGAACTACACCTGAATTGATCAGTATAATAATTTTACAGCGAAACAGTATATTCCGAAGTTGACGGAAGTTGTCGTGTCATGCCTGCGTCCGCCAAAATATTCTACAAAGCGCAGTTCACATTCCTTCGGGGAGAGCCCCTTGTCCTTGCAAACTTATGCAATATAAAGTTGTGGGGGATTAGCCACCAAGCAATAATAAAGGCTCTATACGCACCTACTCCCGAAGAAAGTCTTTAAACTTTAAAATTAACCACTCCTTGTGTGGTGTGGCGTATCCACATTGCGCTAAGAGAAGTTTAGAACAGCCCTGGCATAGCCATCGATATAACGTACGCATTTCGGTACACACGTGGATGACGGTGATGCTAATAACACATCTGGGAGACTAGCCAAGAAGTGATAAAAGATCAACGAAGCATGCTAGGAAGGCGGAGGTCTTTTAAATAAAGATTTTATTGTATAAAATGAATTATAAACACAGCGAAACTGTTTGCAAACTGTTATTTTGCATGTCCGCAGTTTAAAAAACCAAGAAAATGCCGAGCGCTCTTGAGTGCGTCCCTCGCGTCGACCGCCCAGCGTCCCCGGCGCACGCTTGTCATGCCAAGCATTCCCACTTAGGCTGACTGGCAAGGATGGCGCCGACCCCCCGGCAGCTACAAAAACTAAGCAATGTCAAGTGCTCGCGTGTGCGTGCCGCGAGGTGACCGCTCAGCGTCCCCAGCGGACGTTTGTCAAGCCTAGCAAACATAATTATGGAGATTGGCCACGATAGCGTCGACAAGCCGGCCGTAAAAAAATCGAGCAAAATGCCCCAAAATAGTCGTGCGTGCGTGCCTTGCTCCAACTGCCCTGCGTACCCGGCGCACTTTTGTCCAGCCTAGCATACTCACTTGGGGAGATAAGCCACGATTGGCCAAAACAAAACAAAAATACTCCAGTGTTTGCCGTAATTGTGACAACCCTGTGAAGGCAAAAATCTCAACAACGTGTAATACCGCACGCCCCTCCAAGGTGATGTTTAATGATTATCCCGCCCAAGAAATGAAGGAAGCCGACACTTACAGCAACAAGGATGGAGTAAACGTCATTGCGGCAAGGAAGGCGAAACAAATCGTCTGCAATCCTGGACTTAAACCGTCCTGATGGTCGTGACGGTTGCGTACACCTTCGCTACCGTAATTTCTTACGCGTTATTGTGAGCGTCATCAATTTTTTAACCTTTCGTTTGGTGTAGAGGCGTCGATATTTAGGTAATCGACAACTATCACCCCAATACGCTGATCAGATTTCGTCTGGTTAAAGGAATGTGCGGCTTTTGATCCCTCCTGAAACGTCCCGTATATAGGGTGCCCCAGCTATCATGCACGAAGATTTAAAAAAGAGCAGTAGTGTTACTCAAATAAAACCCAGTTCATAATTATTCCTGTACAGCGGGGTAGCGGCCAGTAATTTTAGGTTAATTGTATTTAATCAATTATTACAAATAATCAGCTTACTCGAGATGTACTGTCATAATAATTAAAGTGTTAATAAGGCCCGTCTATATGTACCCACGAGAGACATCTAACTCGGGTATTTTCAGCTGCGAAATAATTCCGCAGTCATTTTGTTCTCACTGATAAAAAAAAAACCACGGAATATGAAAACCACCGCGTGATGGCGCTTCCGCCCGCGTCGTAAAGCAGTGCGCTCGAACAGGCTGCCTCTGAGGTACCCAAAATGAAATCAAGAAAAGAAAGAACGAAGAAATCGCGAGCGATATGTGCCACGCGAAACTTCATGTTCCTTCTTCTTCCATGCGTGCCATTTTCTAGGTGATTCGCTATCTCTGAGGGAGTGTGACAGGCAATGCATTTTGTTTCAATAAGATTTTTTGAGGGTGTGGTTTTATGATGCAGGTTGGAGCTTTGTCACGTATTTCATGTTTTTTTTTTCATATTTCACTGGGTTTCTTTATCAGTCAGAGTAAATGAGTACGCAGTCAGTTCGTCGCTGAACATACTTCAGTTACATGCCTCTCGTGGGTATCTACAAGTGCCTCGTTGACACTTTCATAATTAGGAATGTTGTTCTCGAGTAATAAAATTATTTAAAATATTATATAAACATTTTTAACAAAAAATTCTTGGCCACTACTTCACTGCACTGGAAATATTATGCGCTAGGTTTTCGTCAAGTGAATCTTCATGCATGATAGCTGGGACACTCTGTAGATGAAGTATGGTAGTACGAAACTTCGTTTTGCTGACACACCACCAGATACAAACAGGGATATGTGACCACAGCATATGATGGTATTGTAACGTGGAGGCCAAGAAAATGATACGAAGGATGGTGAAGGATGATAGTTACAGTAGGCTTTGTCTATTCTGCCCGCAGCCTTGAGAATGAATCAAAACAAATATAGACTAGGGGCAAGGTTCAAAGCGGTCGTAACACACTGCGTTCTTCACTATGTTCCGTGTAAAACAAAGAAAACAAGAAAACACAATCCCTGGATAACGCGTGAGATCCTTCAAGGCAAGCGCAAACTAAAACGCCTCAGAAAAACCCTGTAGTCATAGCCTACGCCACAAATTCGGGGCAAGTTGAGTCAAGCTATATTAGTAACATGAAATCACTAATAAAAATGCCCAAAGCAAACTATTTTACAACCACGCTTCCTAACTTTTTAAAAACGTCTTCCAGGAGTTCTCGAACCACCTTATTCCCAAAAACCGTAATAGGCCCGTGCTCCCGGAATAAAGCAAAGATAGAGCCAACTCGCTAAAAAATATTTGCAATCTGTTTTCAACATTGATGACAGAAATGTGCCTCATGTAGACATTCGCAACAGCCCACAGGTTGAACCATTTGTTGTGACAGAGTCCGAAGTGCTTAATTTGTTGTTAAAATTAGATACTAAAAAGGTTGCTGGTCCGGACAACTTCCCCGATGATTTTTTTAGGAGATATACTGAATGGGTAGCCAAATACTTGTGTATGCTTTTCAATAAGTCGCTATCAACCTGTTCATTTCCCAGATAATGGGAAATCGCAAAGGTGACCGCTGTTAATAAATCAGGTAGAGAATCTGACCCTTCAAACTACAGACCTATCTTACTAACCAGCACAACCTGCAAACTACTGGAACACATAATTGTTAAACATCTAAAGTTGTACCTTGACTAGCAGCACATCTTATCACACCATTACAACACGGTTTCCGCAAAGGACTATCCACAGTTACCCAACTCGTTGAACTAATCTACGAAATCTCCCTGAATGTACAGCGTAAAAAACAAACTGATTTACTTCTATGCGATTTCTTCAAGGCTTTTCATCGGGTGCCACACAAAAAACTTGTAAAACCTTACAAGAAACAATAGGCACATCTCCGCTTATTGAATGGTTCGACAATTATCTGGGTAACCGAACGCAGTACGTGAAAGTCAATCACGAAAATTCTACCATACTTAATGTATGTCAGGTGTACCGCAAGGAGAAGTTTTTGCGCCCATTTTATTCCTGATCTTCATTACAGATTTACCTGGGAGCATTTGTGTTAACGTAAGGCTTTTCGCGATGGCTGCACACTTTACCAAAAAATTAACTCCCCAGAAGATCACACAAAATTGAACAATTCCTTACAGTGCAGATGTTGATGGTGTGCTTTCTGAAAAATGACCCGGAATGTAAAAAAAAAATCGGCTCTCTTGAGGATAACCAGAAAAAAAGCATATATCTGAATTCACTTACGTTATCAATAACTCTCCACTTGTGGTAGCAACTGAACAAAAATATCTAGACTTAACTTTATCGCATAATCTTAGATGGGATATCCACTTGAGCCATGTCATATCAGCTGCATTAAAACGACTGTTTTTCCTTCTTAGAAGTCTCCGTTCCGTGCCCCATGAAACAAAACTTCTCGCCTACAAAACATTCGTCAGACTCGTTTTAGAATATGCAAACATCGCGTGGTTTCCCTTTACAAACAATCTCATAAATGTCCTAGAACTAATGCAAAAAAATCGATATATTTGTCTATAACAAGTAAAGAATAACAGACTCACCGACAGAACTTTAAAAAAAGCAGGGCTCTCAACAATAAAAAATTGGGCCCATCTCCCCGCGAGGGGGACTTGATTAAATGCGTCGCATAGGGGGTGGGTGTATTGTGTTAACGTTTAGTGTCTGGGGAGTTGGTGGGAGTGAATGCGTTGTATCAGCAGCTTCTTGACGTAGTTTGAATGAGACAAGGATATAAGGCGCGTTCGTAGCCTCCCATTCTGTGTCGGGTTTGTGACGCAGTGGGTAGAGCACCATGTACATTGCGTTCCGCCCGCAGGGTCCAGGGATCGAAACCAGGTGCCGGATCGTATTTTTTTATATATAGTGTAAGGGGAGGGGTGCGGACAACGACGGTGCGGACTACGGCGGACGTCAACGCGGCTGACATCGTGAGTTACTGAAATGCTCTGCATTTAAAAACTGCGCTAAACTTGCACGTCGAAAATTGCTGTATCAAATAGTTCACGAACAGCAGAACATAGACAGTTCAAAGTACATGTTATACACAGAAACATGGCCAACACGACAAAAGCATTCACAGACACTGAACGAATATCAGTTCCGGACGGACTGTCTCAAATATTCTCCTTTTTTTTTTTGCACTAGCAATTAGAGAGTGGAATAATTTTCCCATCAGTATACCAAACAGCCAATCATTGGAAACCTTTTCATCCCTGCTCGGATGTTTTTTATTGTCTTTGGGATGACGAACTGAGTTCTTTGTCCACTGTTTGAAGTGCTCCCTATTCTTCTTTCAGTACTACTTGATATTGATTTACTATATATTGATGTAATTAAAATGGCTATGATACTGATGTAGTCGTAAAATGTATCACTGTCAGTTTTGTCTTACTCGTTGATGGAATATTTCACTTGTGACGTGAGTACCCTTTTTATAAATCGTCATTTCACAATTTAAATGCCCTTCCTGCAATAATTCCTAATTGGGTTTGGCAGTATATGTAAATAAAAATAAATAAATAAAAGAATACGGTCCGTGATTTCCCACGGAAGTTCCGCCAAAATCCTGGCAGGCACAACACTAGGGTAATATTTTTGGTGAAGTATACTAAATATATCTGAATTTACCTCCATTATTCACGGCTAACCGAAACGTTCCCGTACTGCGATCACCTTATAAATCAAGCAACAAAAGTGAGGGCTAGATTTGACCTAACGTAGCCAAACATAACCTATACTAAACTTAACCCCATCAACCTATTCTATCCTGTCCTACCGTGACTAAATTAGCGCAACACAACCCTACTTAACGTATCCTAACTCAACCGAGTCCGATCGCAACGAACCTAACAAAACTACACCGAACACAACCTATCTTAAACCCAATCCAACAGAACCCGGGAGTCCTGTGTATAAATCGCGTGATAATTGTAGGAATAAACAGACTGAAAAAGAGTTCCTTAATCAAACCCAAATGTAGGAGTCTTGCTAAAATGTGAAAACGAAAATAGAGGAAATTGCACTACGCCGGATTCGAACCAGTGACTCCCGGTGACAAAGCAGGTAGTATTACGCAGCACAACAGTACACTCTAAACGGAAGTACTCTTAATAGGGAGTAAATATCTTGTGTTTGTTTGATTGATTGATTGATTGATTGATTGATTGATTGATTGATTGATTGATTGATTGATTGATTGATTGATTGATTGATTGATTGATTGATTGATTGATTGATTGATTGATTGATTGATTGATTGTAGGGTTTAACGCGCCGACGCAACGCAGGCTATGAGGCGCGCCGTAATAGAGAGCTTCTGATTAATTTTGACCCCGTGGAGATCTTTAACGAATGCCAAAATCTCATTACACACAGGCGTTTTAAGTGCAGAGCACTTTAGGCGCTCGCCTTGTCGTCCTAGTTCGCTCGCTCGGCCCAAGCATATAGAGCACAAAGGCGGCGGCCCGGGGTAACAATGATGAATGAATGAATGAAACCACGTTTATTCCACATCATAGTGTGCCGAGGAAACTGCGGTGGAAAGGACTACGGTGTTATAGAAGAGGGAAAGGGTTGGGCTGCCTCCGTTTTTTTATTGGACGCAACTAAGTGGGGGCCGCTTTAATCACGTGGCTGTGTTGGAGCCGATCACCAACCGGTGGCGCCGCCGGGTCTTGAAGAAACAGGGGAGTGCTCGCCAGAGCTCGGTGGCTTGATCCGGAGGCTTGGGATCCGGACAGGCCCATGTCCGGAGAGAAGAAGGCCAGGGTCCCTGTTTTATGGTGGCCAGGGCACGAAGCCTAGCTGGAATGTAGAGGGGGCACTCCCAACACAGGTGGTCGAGATCAGCGCGGCAGTTGCACGTGGAGCAGGTGCGAGTTACAGGCGGTGGTGTGTTACCTCTGCGGAAACGGTTCAGCAAAAAAAGAGTAAGGAGTGTGCCTGTCTGAATTCTTCGAAGCAGGACAGACTCTCGCCGTGTGAATATCTTCGTAGGGAGCGGTGGTACTGAGAGTGGATTGCCAACTGCTATGAAGTAGGCCGCGCGTTGTTGTTTTGTCAAATACTTGTCTGCCATCGGATCTGCTAGCTCGCGTAGGGTAGCTAGGAGAGGAAAAGGAGTATCGGAGGCTTTGGCTAGCGCGGTGTAAAGCTGAGCGCGCGCTAATCTATGAACCTTCTCGTTTCCGGGGATACCACAAGGCGCGCGGACCCAGAGGATGGTAACATCGTGACCGCGTTCACGGAGTAGGCACGCCTGGTGTCGGATCTTCTGCAGCACATGATCTGTGAGAAGAACATTAGCGCATGCTCGATGGGGAGCCTGAGAATAAGTGTACACACCATGGTGAATGGGGTGAGTTTCAGATCAAGTTTCGAGGGCCCACTCCAAATAATCTAGAATGGCCATTAACTCGGCGCGGGTGCTGTACATCGCCTCTGTTGATACATGATGGCGTCGGTTCTGGCACCCATTTGTCTGGTCGCACCACGCAGTGGCATAGCAAGTGTTGCTGGTACCACCTACCGGAAGTGCAGCGTCCGTGTATACGATGCGTTCAGTCAAGGGGAGGGTGCTCGTAGACTTGGTGTGACTCTTGGCATAGGCGAGGCGCCACACTCGCTGAGTGGGCTCCATATTAAGCGGGAATGGCTTGCCATGGGTGAGTGCAGTGACTTCCCACGGCGGTGTTTTGTTGGGCAGAGTGGGCAATGTGTGGATGCCATACGCGAGGAGCATGAGCGTGTGCCGCCCGACATTTGTCGCACGAAGCCTTGTCTCCTGTGTGCGGATGTGCATGTCGACGAGCTTAGAAAGGTTGTTGAGCTTGCTACAGCTCTTGAGCGCATCGAGGCGTGTGTACCTTGGAAGGCCAGTAACAATGCGTTTGGCCTCGTTAAGTAGCCGATCGAGCGCGAGCATTTGCGTGCGGTTGACCGGATGATACGGCAGTCCATACATGATACGGGAAACGAGAAAAACTTGAGCAAACTGTCGCATTTCACGTTCGCTTACTCCACGAGTGCGGTTAGAGATTCTGTGTAAAGCGTGCAGGATTTGTTTGCTGGTCCTCGTAACCCGTTGGAACCAAGTGCTAGCTGTGCAGTTCTCGTCAAGGTGCATACCGAGTATTCGCATAGTAGATTTCCGAGTTATGGGTCGATCACCGATGTAAAGTTTAAAAGACCGTTTTTCTTCCTGTTTGAGAGGGGTAACGGTGTAGTTCGCGGCGTACCCCAGAGGCTTCGAAAGCCAAGCAGTTTATGTAATCATAAGCGTTCGAAACTCATGAAACGCTGGCGCTTCTCATACATCTTCCCGTTGTTTAAAAAACGTACAGAAAACTATAGGTACATTTGAAAAAATTGGCCGCCTATCTGCTCCTTTTGTTGCAAATGTCGTCAAAAGACGATAGTCTTTGTAGACATTTGCCAAGGAAATGCCCACCTTTGCTTTCCCGCTCACCTCTTATGCTGTTCCTGTACCGTTGCGCTCATACCAAGGTAAACACACTAAAGGTTTGCGCAAGGCGATTTGAATTTACCGCGTTCCACCGCTACAGGCCGGGTTCCTCCATGCCAGCGCTGCAGTACGGCGGAGACCCGCGTGAATGGAGGCGGCCGACTACCAAGTTTATAGAACCGCGTGGCCGTGCTCCACGGGCGTTCCAAGCAGAACGTAGAACCTAGCTAGTGGAACGTTTCGTTGCTGTTGCCGCGGGATTTTTCATATGCCGCCAGGAGGCAGCAGTTTTCTGCAGAAGACGTAGAATATCTTTTCAAAGACGATAGTCTTTCTTGGGCTTCTTGAACCCAGAAATTTTGGTCTGTCTGTATGTCTGTCTGTCTGTCCTTCTGTCTGTCTGTGACTCGATTCAGCCACCCGGCCAAAGCAAAACAATGCCTGCGCAATAGTCTTATATAGTCAGAGCTAAATCTACCCGTCTATGTCCTGTGTAATGTTCATACTTGTCAACATTGTTGAAGAAGAACAAGACATTACGCAAATATGAGACAACAAATCAATACAGAAGTGATATTTACAGTGTTCCTTTATAAAAAGTCAAACATTCTTGTCTTTTGCGAAATTAAATACTTCATCAACTGCAGAAAAAGAATTCACTCCGCCGTCGCCTGCTGTTGGCCGCGCCACTATAGCTTCTGGCGCCATTTTAAGAAATCAACCGGCAACAGTTCCGCAAGGTTCCACTAGATAGGTTCCACGTTCTGCTTGCAACGCACGTGGAGTAGGGAAACGCGGTTCTATAAACATTAAAGTAGGGCGCCTCAATTAACGCGCGTCTTCGCCGTACGGCAGCATCCGCATTGAGACACCCGGTTCGGAGCAGAGGAACGCGAGAAGTTTAAAATGATTTAAGCGAACCTTTGGCGTCTTTACCTTGGGAGGAGCGCGACGCAAGAGGAACGACATGAGAGGTGAGCGGGAAAGCGAAGGGAGGCATTTACTTCGCAAAAGCCGATAAAGACTGTCGTCTTTTGACGGCATTTGCAACGAAAGGAGCAGATACGCGGCCAATTTTTGTTATCGAAAAACCAAGCATCCATGAATTTTTTAATAAAGGCACACTGTAAATATCCCATGTGCACCAATTTCCTGTCTTATAATTGCGTAATGTCTTGTTGTTGTTCAACAAAGTTGACAAGTATAAACATATAAACTGGGCTTATACGTTTACATTTGGCTGTTAGTATATAAGACTATTGCGCAATATCAATTTTACTTTGGCTGTGTGGCTGAATCGAGTTACAGACAGACGGACAGACATACAGACAGACCAAAATTTCTGAGTTTAAGTAGCCCAAGAAAGACTATCGTCTTTAAAAAAAATATACTAATTAACCGGCAGCGTTCGCGTTCCTTTAGTTACGGACACCCGTTGCGTTGGTTTTTACGATAGTACACGCAAAATGTGGCAGTGCAACTCCGATACGTGCGGGGACAAAGGGGGCGTGCGAGCACTGCGAGGGCGGGAAATTGGAATTGCATTTGGTGGTAACACTGAGCGGAGAACGGCGCTACAGCCCGTTATGGCGAATCACTGCTCTGTACTTTCGACAGCTTTCACATTGAGTGGAGCAATTTTAATGTTTTGCTTTTCGCGTCCACCAGAAAAGCGGCTGCCGCAGCCGCGAATGGAACCCGCGTCATTGTAATCAGCAGCACCATGCCTTAGCCACTGAGCCGCGCAGTGAGAGCACACGTGTCACGTGGGTGCTCTGTACAGCAAAGCGTTTGGAAACACGTTGCCGGGAGAATGGCTTGTCCTTTGGCGGCCTCCGTATACAGAGTTTTATTCATTCCGCCAAGACGGAGTATTTCAAGCTCCTTTTTAGGGAAACAGTGGTTTTAGGCATTTAACGAAGTATTTTTAGGTACGGAACATCTCATGCTCGGGGCTGTGTCCCTCCCTCCCTTCTCGTCCGCCGTCCGCACTCTACTGCGCATGCGTGTCTCTTCAGCCCCGTCAGCATTTGGGCTGACGTCAACACAGTCCATTATGAAATGAAATGGTTAGGCGGCGCCCGATTTTGATCCCACGACTCTCTGGCCGCAACAGGAGGTATGTGGCGCTCTTCCCACTGCGCTAAAAACCGAGACCGCAGACCATGCTACGAACGCGCCTTATGTCGTTCACTCATTCAAACTACGTCAAGAAGATACTGATAGAACGAGGGCACGCGAAGCTGAACGTCAACGGAAACGACGAGCTGAAAACTAATGGGAACTTCAGTCGACCCCATGGCTGCTTCGCATACTACTAAGGGTTCCCCTACGGGAAGGTAGTGTAATTTTTTGGCTCTTGATTACTCTTCTGGGAGGGAAGCTCTTTCGGGCGTTGAGCAGGGTATTTCGTGATGTCCATTACTCCGCTAAGTAGAGCAGTTTTTTCTGGCATCTAGCGGAGTATTCATTCCATGTCATTCTGAATACTCTTGAAGGAGGGCGTGTTTATGCATCCGGCAGAACATTTCATGCTGCCCCAAGCTCCATCACAAAGAACAGTGTTTTCGAGTGTCTCGGGAAGTATCTTTTTTTTTAAAGAACCGCGCTGAACAGAGCATTACTGAGGCTTGCAAAGAAGAAAATGGGCATTTACCGTAATTACCCGATTCTAACGCGCACTTTTTTTCCGGAAAAATAGGTCGGAAAATCGCATGCGCGTTAGAATCGGATACGAAACCGAAACTGCCCAAACAACTGAAATTTCGTCCCGCCCATCACCATCGCCATCTCAAGCAGGCGCCAAAGCTTTTAGCAACGATTTTTTAGACGGAGGAAGCATAGGTATAGTGCCTAGAATATTCTAGGCACTTTAGCATAGGCGCCTAGGCTTTTCTATCGGCGTTCACACAAATCGTCAAATAGTTCCACTTGCGCGCTTGATAACAGCAATGGGGCAGCGGCTCTCACGCGTTCAAAACGAGTGGTCGGCTGAAGCGTGCGCCTCTGGAGAAGCTCGCAGGATGGGCGAGGCATGGGCCACGATACCATCGATCATGGTTGAACGTTCGTTATGAAGTGTGGCATCGCGAACGCGCTTGACGGCACCAAGAACGAGATGTTGTGGTCAGCGGAGAGCGACGAGGAGTGAGATGAGTGAGATTATTTCGAGAAATAAATCGCCCGTTTCTCTCGCATTCGTTTTTCTTGCTCACAAAGTTCCGTGCGCGTTACAATCGGAGGTGCAAATTTTTTCGGTTTTTTTGCCAGGAAAATTGGGTGCGCGTTAGAATGGGGGACCCGTTAGAATCGGGTAATTACGGTATTTCATTGTCTCAGTACGGGCACGTCAACTTCTCAATAAAACAAATTATTTGCGCTCAAAAAATACATCACCTGGTGCTCAAGCAAATGGGTGGAACAAAAATAAATGTGATAATAGAGACCAAGTCACGTCGAGAAATACGGCGCATCAAACTGAAATCAAATGCCAGTCTGTCGAACACAGAAGAAACATGGTAGAAAAGATATGCGGCTACCAGCCATGCGGTGGCCCAGAGGGGTTCTGGTACTGAGCCCAAGGATGCTCGTTTTATCGCGTTTCGGGCGGCGTTTTTTTTTTTTTATGAACACGAAAAAAAAAAGGCTCATGTGTCAATATTTTCACCGCGTAATAGACACCCAGGCACTCAAAATTTGTCCATCACAGCGCGCCTCATAGCCATAGCAGCTCTGGCTCCTTGAAACTCGCGAGATAATAAGTGCTGATCCCTCTAGGGTCCAACCTTGTCGTTGCTCGTTCGCTGGGAGTGTGAGTAGCCACTGTCGGAATCAGGCGAAGTAGCGATGCAAGGGTGTGAAAACAGAATTTATTACAAACCCCTTACCAAGGCGCAGCGACTCGCGGTACCAGCGCTGCCCTAAAAACAGAAAGAAAACCAGTGAGTTTCGAAGTACTCCGGTTATTCGACACATAGAAACAACAAATGTCTGAAGTGGGGAAACAAGCTCCTGCAAAGTATATCCGCAGAAATGTCACATGTGTTCAAAGGAAGAGTTCAGAAATTAGCTGAAACTCAATTTGGTACAATAGACACGCTCGAGATGTTGTTTCTTTTTTTACCACTATGAACCGCATGGACCAGCCTTATGGGAAGGATCCTTCGCCTAGAAGTGCCAAATTGTGCTTAAAGTTACCCAAAAGGATTACGCGTACACTACAGCAGTCAGAACATCGCCCGTTGTGGTCTGGCGCGAAGAGACCCGCAAACACAATTTCGCCACAATACAAAAGCACCAGCACACATCAGGAAGTTCCCTAGCCTGTCATTTGAACGTTTGCTCATTCAAAGTGTGGGGCCAAACAGCCTGCTGAGCACAGTCCAAAACCTTGCTGATACGAGACACTGAAACAAGGCATGTTTTAATGTTTCAGTGTGACCGCAGTGCGGGCCCCGTGAGATACGCACAACGCCAAATTTTCACAGATGGTCACACGTAGAGATAATTTCCCAGTCACGTTACCATCCTAAATCTTGAACACCCGGCGGGAGCGCCCAAGCAGGCCCAAAAAGACCCAACTGGACCCTAATAAGCCACATGGCGTAACGGCATAACACAGAAGCTGCGAAAAACAAACGGTTTATATAGTAATACATTTCCAAAGTCCTCAACCGAAAGCACTTGTCATACATCTCCTTATTATTTACTGCGAAGAAAACTGCCTGTACATTTGAGGCAAGCTCTTTGTAATTACACGCTGCCCCCGTGTTCATTTCGTTAGGGTCCTCAGGATCATTGAGTTGTTTTTTACGATAGTAAGCGAGAAAAAAAGTGGCCGCGCAAGGTACGAGTGCAAAAATGCGCGGTAAGGTTCCCGCAGTCAGCTTACTGGTACCACCCATCACGCTCGTCGCCGCGCTGTCTCACTCTTCTCCTGATGAATTAAACGGAAATTTGTCCAACGCATATCAAATTTCCCGCCTTCGCAGTGCTTGCGCGCCCCTTGCCTGAAACTGCGCCAGCGGGAGTTTTGTTGCCTTTGTGCATTTCTCCCCGCACGTGCCGGCGTTGCACTGCCAAATTTGCGTTTACCATCGTAAAACGCGGGCGCTGCCGGTTAATTACGTATATTTTTCCTTAAATGTACCTATAGTTTTCTTTGCGCTAAACAACGGGAACATGTCTGACAAGCGCCATCGTTTCACGAGTTTCGAACGCTTATGACTATATCAACCGCTTGGCTTTCGAAGCCTCTGGGGTACGCCGCGAACAACACTGTTACACCGGGACGCCGCCTCCGTGCTCTGTATGCTTGGGCCGAGTAAGCGAGCTAGGACGACAACGGGAGCGCCTAAAGTGCTCTGCACTTAAAACGCCCGTGTGTACAAGATTTCGGCCCACGTTAAAGATCTCCACGGGGTCAAAATTATTCCGAAGCTCACCACTACGGCGCGCCTCATAGCCTGCATTGCGTCGGCGCGTTAAAGTCTACAATCAATCAATCAAAGACACGCTATTTACTTTCTATTCAGAGTACTTCCGTGTAGACTGTACTGTGGTGCTACGAGATACTACCTGCTTTGTCACAGGGAGTCTCTGGTTCGAATCCGGCGTAGTGCAATTTGCTCTTTTTTCGTTTTGAGATTTTAGCAAGACGTCTGCATCTGGGTTTCATTAAGGAACTCTTTTTCGGACTGATTATTACTACAATTACACGCGATTGATTCTGTTGTATTGGGTTTAAGATAGGTTGTGTTCGGTGTAGTTTTGTTAGGTTCGTTGCGATTGGGCTCGGTCGAGTTAGGATACGTTAAGTAGGGTTGTGTTGCGCTAATTTAGTCACGGTAGAACAGGATACAATAGGTTCATGGGGTTACGTTTAGTATAGGTTATGTTTGGCTAGGTTAGGTCAAATCTTGCCCTCACTTTTGTTGCTTGATTTATAAGGTGATCGCAGTACGGGAACGTTTCGGTTAGCCGTGAATAATGGAGGTAAATTCAGATATATTTAGTATACTTCAGGTAAAATATTACCCTAGTTTTGTTCCTGCCAGGAGTTTGGCGGAACTCCGGTGGGAAATCACGGACCGTATTCTTTTATTTATTTATTTTTATTTACATATACTTCCAAACCCAATTAAGGATTATTTCAGGAAGGGCACTTAAATTGTGAAATGACGATTTATACAAAGGGTACTCACGTCACAAGTGAAATATTCCATCAACGAGCAAGACAAAAGCGACAGTGATACA